>NC_061110.1:109570105-109586079 GCF_015104395.2 Macrobrachium nipponense
GTTAAAAGCAATTGCTTTAGTGGCAATCAATAAGTTTCTTGCAGGTATCTTCATACCGACGAAGTTTTTTCCGATTCTCGTTCGTCAATTTCTGGTGAAATATACGCAGACTTCCTTCTTCCATTTATTGAAATTTTGTCACGACAGCTGTTTCGCCTTATGGCATTATCAAGCGACTACTGACTTACAATCTGACCTTTCGGCCTATTTATCTCATCGTGTGGGAGGTATGACCTCGAGGTATGGGTACTGGTTAGTCTAGGGATTAACAGCTTAAGGGCGTTGTTTTAGTTACAAGAATATAAGGACATATGTACTGCGACAGTAAGAGTGAAAGTTAAACAGTGGTTAAATAAAAATATTCAAAAATACAATGCCATGTGCTAGAGTTTCCTTAAATGTATGTTTAAAATTAATATGTACATGTTTGGGTTTTAGATAAAAATTACAAAATTACTAGGAATGAAAATGAATATAGAAATCTAAATACGGGAGTACAAATATATGTATATCTTTATAGCATGCATAAAGGTACAAGAGATAATTTCTGTTTTTATACATAAATGTGTATGATTTAAATTTGAGTGTGTGTGTGTGTGTGTGTGTGTATGTCCAAAATGGTCTACGTTGGTTAACGTTGCTGATTCGTGTTGGGCGGGGTCTCAGCGACCTGAGTAAGGATGTTACTTGACTTTCGCTGACGCTTGGGTCTTCTCATGCCTTCCAAGGGGCGCGATGTTCTCGGTGGATTGGGGCGCGCTGTCTGGTCCCTGTTGGCTTGGGTATTCCTTCTCCTGCATACAAGGAGGATTGCTGCACACTACGCGGGATAATAAACAGAGGCGTAACCCCAAAAGCCCCTTACCATAAAATAAGCCTCAGGATATATAGTAAGCCCAACCTTGTAGCAGCCTTAATAATGAAGAACAGCACCGCTCCGGGGGGACCGAGGAGATGTTGCACGAATGTAGTTTACAAATTTTACTTGTCCAAGGGAGGTGGTGTTTAAACCTCACAGCCAAAAACTACATCGGGCACACTACAACGACCCTTCGGAGACGTCCCTGCTGGCTCATAGAAATCAAGGGGCCATCCATCAACATTACATAGATGTTCACGACAGGAAGCCATCTCTACAAGAGCTCATAGAAGGCACCCAGGTCGTACACAGAGAAGACAACTACGGTCGCCTCTTAATAACGGAAGCAGTGAGCATCGCTATTCAGAAGCCGACCTTGAACGTCCAACAAGAATCGGACCATATACTCCCCTCCAGCAGGAGAAGGAATACCCAAGCCAACAGGGACCAGACAGCGCGCCCCAATCCACCGAGAAACATCGCGCCCCTTGGAAGGCATGAGAAGACCAGCGTCAGCGAAAGTCAAGTAACATCCTTACTCAGGTCGCTGAGACCCCGCCCAACACGAATCAGCAACCGTTAACCAACGTAGACCATTTTGGACATACACACACACACACACACACACTCAAATTTAAATCATACACATTTATGTATAAACAGAAATTATCTCTTGTACCTTTATGCATGCTATAAAATATATACATATATTTGTTGTTATGGTTCCCGTTGTATATTTCTTTAATATTTTGTTTAATTTTCTTTTTAGTCACTAGAAGGTATGACTAATGGTGTATCCTTAAATATGTATGATTTTCAGTCACTAGAGGGAGTAACTAATTGTAATTTAAGTATTGTTTGTTTGTTTCATGGTCCTTGGACTGACCGATATTGTTTACTTTGACAATAAAGTTTCTTTATATCCAGGGTGCTTACTGGATTGGTGATTAACGGTTATTGGATTATTGCTTAGATATAAAAGTGTTTTGCATACGGTAAGAGTTAATTGTTCATCTTTGTTTCGTTACACCGTGGACTTATTTATTTCTCATTATTTCTTTATAATATTTATATACATACGTGATAGAATATCTATTTTAATTAAAAGTGGTTAAAAAGTGATGTAATATATTTTCCCTTTTTTTCCCTTTTAAAAAAATTATAAACTTTAAAATTGAACCTGGATGTAAAATAGCACTAACTTAAATATCACTAATAACATTGTTATGATCTATAAAGTGCTACTGAAATCTAAAAATATTAATATGAATCATAACAAATGGGGGCCTGACCGGGATATTCTACACGTTGTGTGTGTACAGCAATTTTCCTAATTGCCTCTATTCTCGAATATATGCGTATTTTTTAAATGTATTGTTCGAGCGAAGTTGTGTGAAACGTAATTGTCTTTATGGTAGTTGACTATTAACGGCTGTTCTGTATTATTGATTTTTTGCGGCCAAAATACTTTAAGGTTAAGTGAAGGGTAAAGTTTAATATTTAAATTTTGTTTTGAATAGTAAGTTTATTGTAATTATGGAGCCCTTTGATTTAAATGAATTTTGTTAGTCAAACCCTCTGTTGGTTATTTGCGTTCGCATATGATACGTAAAGAGGACTGGTTATCTATTGCACGTAAATATGAATTTGTTCGAGATGTCAAGAAAATGTGGCGTAAATCACAAGTCAAGCATTTTGTAATAAATAAATTGGTTGATAGTGATATATTAAGTGAAGAAGCATTTGATCTTTGTGATGAAAATGAGTTCCGTGTTAGAAGTAAAGAGGTTAGAGTTGCAGTATGCCGAGAGAGAAAAAGAGAAAGATAGGAAAGAAAGGTTAGAGCGTGAGGAACGAGACCGAAAAGAGAGGTCAGAACGTGAGGAACGAGACCGAAAAGAGAAGTCAGAACGTGAAGAACGAGACCGAAAAAGAGCGGTTAGAACGGGAAGAGCGTGAATATAAGTTAAAGTTAGAACAACTTAAAATTAAACGCGAAACTGGAGGTGTAGCTCCGTTGAAGATAGTAATACTAATGTAATTAGTCCAAAGGAAAATGATTCCTTCCTTCGACGAAAACTCGCCCCAATGAAAATTTTTTGCTTTATTTGAGAATTGGCAGATAGTTTAGAGCTATCTAAGGAAATATGGCCAATCTTATTCAACTGCTTTAAAGGGTTGGGTAAAGGTCGGTCTGCCTTTCTGGCTTTAACGTTAGACAGAATTAAAGATTGTGATTTTATTAAGAATCTATCTTGCGTGTGTACGAACTCACCCGACGGCATATTACCGCTTAAAGTTTCGCAAATATCGTAAATTTGACAACCAGTCGTATGTTGAATATTCCCATAATATTGTGCGTATGCATGATAAATGTTAAAGTCTGCTGGTGTTTCGAGCATGGATGAATATAGAGAACTAATATTAGTAGAACAATTTATAAGAGGTATACCCATTGATACGCAGAGGTATTTATTTGAGAAAGAAGTAACTACTCTTCAAAGAGCAACTGTACTTGCTGAAAATTTTAGGTTATTAAGACCTCGCAAACCAGGTAACCAATCCAGGAAGACACCGAGTAAGTCACCTCAAAACTCCCACCAACAACAGTCCTTATAAATATGTGTTAAATCTCTTGGCTCTGGTGCTAGTTCAAGTGTAACTTGTTATCGTGTGGTGAGGTCGGTCATGTGAGCTAGATGTCCCAAACATTCTAGGAAGAATGAAAGAAAGAGTAAAGGAGAGGAATCTAATTTCTCTTGTTGTGATATAAATGCTGAGTCAGCTGGTGGTGTTGATGGTTTCAAACCATTCTGCTTTGACGGCGTTTTGGTTGCTGGTGATGAACATAGTAAGGGTGTTGTTGTAAAGTTAATGCGGGACACCGGTTCATCGCAGAGTTTAGTTGTTAGAGGGGCAGTACCTGGGTTAGAAGACTGTCTTACCAATGATAAAGTAATAGTTAGGAGCATAGGTGGTTTGACTTCTTTGCCTCGGGCTAGAGTGCATTTGGATTGTGGCATATTCAAGGGTGATATCATTGTGGGTATTGTCGAGTCTCTTCCGATTCCTGGCGTAGATGTTCTTGTTGGAAATGATGCTGCAGGTAATCGTGTGGTACCTGGACCCCAGTGGTATGTGATAACTCCTTTGGAAGTCAGCCCTGTTCAGCAGTTGGAGGATGTGGAACGTGATTTGTTTCCATCTGTGTAGTTGAACGCAGCAGAGGCCTGCGTGGTGTTGTTTTGACTGAATCTGTTCCAGTATTGATATTGAGCCAGTTCAATTCTGTTGAATGTGGTGCTAGGTCTGCAGTTGAGGATGACAAAGTGAGAGATGGAGTATGTTTAGATTTAGGGACAGATTTTGACTACTCTCTCTATAGTTTTGTTTAATGAAAAATTTTCAACCTGCTATTTCTAGTTTGGATAGGGAGATTAGTTTTGATACTACGAGTAGGGAAGGTTGTAATGAAAAAGTTGGAAATGTATTGACAACATATGTAGTGAAATCGATGTATATAAAATTAATGTCACAGATTTGAAAAACATGAGCAAATTAACGATGTCTCTTTACAGCCTTTGTTTAAGAATGCATTGACGAGGAGAGTATGGCAGAATCTACATGTTACTACTTAAAAGCTGGAGTGCTAATGAGGAAATATAGAGCAAGTACCGCAGTGGCAACTGCCTCTTGGGAAGTTAAAACATCAGTGGTGGTTCCAGCAACTCTGAAAATGATGTGATGAGGGTGGCCCATGAAGTCTCTACTACTCATCTTGGGATTAAAAGAAGACAGCATACAGTATAGTTGCAATATTTTTATTGGCCTAGCCTTTTGCGTGATGTGAAGGTATTCTGCAATTGTTGCATAACCTGTCAAAAAGTAGGTAAGCCAAACCAAGCACCTAAACCAGTGCCTTTGGTCCCTCAAGTAGTCTGTAATGTTCCTTTTGAAAAGTTATTATTGACTGCGTTGGACCTCTACCAAAACAAAAAGACAGCATCATACATGTTGACTATAATGTGTTCTAGTATTAGATATCCAGATGCTATTCCTTTACGGAATATAACAACTAAGAATCTTATTCCACACCTTGTCAAGTTTTTTACTCAATATGGCATCCCTAAAGTGGTCAAACCGACCGTGGTACCAATTTTACATCTAAGCTTTTTCAGGATGTTATGTTAGCTATGAGGGTTCACCATTCTATATCTACAGCTTATCATCCGCAAAGCCAGGGGGCGCTCGAGCGATTTCACCAGACGCTTAAGGAGGCTCTGACAAAGTACAGCCATGA
Organism: Macrobrachium nipponense; assembly: GCF_015104395.2. Lineage (NCBI taxonomy): Eukaryota > Metazoa > Arthropoda > Malacostraca > Decapoda > Palaemonidae > Macrobrachium > Macrobrachium nipponense. Next base: position 109,575,265 of record NC_061110.1, read on the forward strand.
ACATCAGAAGGAGTGGGATGAGGGACTACCATTGTGTTGTTCGCCATAAGAAATACTCAGCAAGAAAGTTTGGGATATTCGCCTTCTGAATTACTTTATGGTAGGAGTGTTAGAGGACCCTTGAAGGTTTTATATGATGTCTGGCTTGAAAACCAAGAATCAGTAAAGACTTGCACCAATATGCTGTTACTCTTAAAAAGCAATTAGATGAGGCTCGAGTATTTGCACATCAGAATCTTTTAAAAGCACAAAAAAGTATGAAGAAAAGGTTTGATGGTTAAAAGAAAACTGTAACAAGAGAATTTTAAACCAGTGGGTCAAATTTTAATGCTTAATCCCACTAAGAAGTCTTTGGAATGTCGTTTTGAAGGACCCTATACTGTAGTAGAGAAACGCTGCAATAATGTATATGAAATTGAAACTACTGGTAAAGGAAAGACAGACATCTTGTTCATGTGAATAGACTAAAGCCTTTTGTGTCAAAGAGCACTAAAGTAAAGCCAACAGTGCTTGCAGTTGTAAACGTTAAAAAATGATTTAGTTATTGTTCCAGAGAATGATTTTAAAATTGGTAATGATTCTCATCCTCCCAATTCTGAAGTTTTTAATGAATATCTCTGCAAAGTTAATGCATTTAGTTTCTCATCAGGCTAAGGATGTGGAAAGTTTACTGAAGTCTTTCAGAGATCGTGTGAGATGTACCAACCAAACAAATCTTTTGGAATATACGATCATTTTGAAAGAGGGAACAACGCCATGCAAGCAGCACCCTATAGAGTATCCCCATACAAGAGGGCCATATTGAGAAAAGAAACTCAGTTTCTCTGGATAACGACTTGGCCGAACGCTGTGACAGTCCTTGGTCTTCGCCGTGCTTATTAGTAGGAAAAACCCGAATGGATCATAGACTCTGCACCGATTATAGACAGGTTAATAAAACTGACAGTCCAATGCATACCCACTGCCTAGAGTGGATGATTTGATTGATCAAGTAAGTTCTTCTAAAGTTGTTACACGTATAGACCTTCTAAAAGGATAACTACCAAATTCCTTTATCACCATCATCAAAACCCATTACTGCATTTGTTACACCTTAGGATTGTTCCAGTATAAGGTTTTACCTTTTTGTTGGTTAAAAATGCAGGACCAGTATTCCAGAGGGCAATGAATGATCTTCTAGAAGGACTTCCAGGAGTTGCAGTTTACTTAGATGATATTATTATTTTTACAGAGTCATGGTCGGACCACATGAAGTGCTTGAAAGAAGTATTGCTGCGATTGAGGAAAGCTCGATTATCAATAAATCTGAAGAAAAGTGACTTTGGACATGCCAAGATACAGTACCTTGGATACGTGGTTGGGAAGCAATGAAGTGGCACCAGTAGATGCCAAGGTGAAGGACATCATTGCCATACGGCCTCCCACCTCTAAAGAGAAGTTCAACGATTCCTCGGAATGGTTGGCTACTACCGCCGTTTTTGTAAATTTTTTGAAATTTTTCAGATGTAGTCGCTCCTCCACTTCTCTTACAAGCAGTAAAAAGAAATTAATTGGACTGATGATTGCAAGACTGCCTTTGAACACTCAAACGCATCCTGGCGTCTTGTCCAGTTTTGCAGGCACCAACCAAATTTTAAGAAACCCTTTTCAATTGAGGTGATGCCGTAGCGACTTGGGACGGGAGCTGTACTGCTACAAGAAGGGACAGATGAATCTTGCATCCAGTAATGTATGCTTCTCAGAAGCTCAAACCTCATCAACGACCTTATGCGACTGTTGAAAAAGAAGCCTTTGGATTATTGGTTGCTTTGGAGAAATTTGCAGCTTATCTCCATTGTTTCTCCATTTACTATCAACGTCTACACGGACCATCAGCCTCTAACGTTTTTACAGAGAATGAGAACGAAAAATCATAGACTCATGAGATGGTGGCTGATGTTACAAGAATATGATCTTCAAATTCATCATATTAAAGGAAAAGACAATGTATGTGCAGACATGTTATCACGGAATCCTGTATGATGGAGATTGTTTAAATAGTCTTTTTTTCAGTCCTCAAGATGGTGATGAAGACTTTTTGTGGGGGAATATGTTATGGTTCCCGTTGTATATTTCTTTAATATTTTGTTTAATTTCTTTTTAGTCACTTGAAGGTATGACTAATGGTGTATCCTTAAATATGTATGATTTTCAGTCACTAGAGGGAGTAACTAATTGTAATTTAAGTATGTTTGTTTGTTTCATGGTCCTTGGATGACCGAATATTGTTTACTTTGACAATAAAGTTTTCTTTATCCAGGGTGCTTTACTGGATTGGTGATTAAACGGTTATTGGATTATTGCTTAGATATAAAAGTGTTTTTTGCATACGGTGAGTGATTTGTTCATCTTTGTTTCGTTACACCAGTGGATTATTTATTTCTCATTATTTCTTTATAATATTTATACATACGTGATATCTATTTTAATTAAAAGTGGTTAAAAAAGTGATGTATATTTTATTTTCCCTTTTAATTAGTAAACTTTAAAATTGAACTGGTAAATAGTACTAACTTAATATCACTAATAACATTGTTATGATCTATAAAGTGCTACTTGAAATCTAAAAATATTAATATGAATCATAACATTGTACTCCCGTATTTAGATTTCTATATTCATTTTCATTCCTGTATGTAATTTTTGTAATTTTTATCTAAAACCAACATGTAACATATTAAATTTTAAACATACATTTAAGGAAACTCTAGCACATGGCATTGTATTTTGAATATTTATTTAACCACTGTTTTAAACTTTCACTCTTACTGTCGCAGTACATATGTCCTTTATATTCTTTGTAACTAAAACAACGCCCCTTAGCTGTTAATCCCTAGACTAACCAGTACCCATACCTCGAGGTCATACCTCCCACACGATGAGATAAATGGCCGAAAGGTCAGATTGTTAAGTCAGTAGTCGCTTCCATAATGCCATAAGGCGAAACAGCTGTCGTGACAAAATTCAATAAATGGAAGGAAGGAAGTCTGCGTATATTTCACCAGAAAATTGACGAACGAGAATCGGAAAAAAAACTTCGTCGGTATGAAGATACCTGCAAGAAACTTATTGATGCCACTAAAGCAATTGCTTTTAACGAAAATATATATATATATATATATATCTATATATATATATATATATACATATATAATGTATATATATAATATATATATATATATATAAAATATATATATATATATATATATATATATATATATATATATATATAATATATATATATATATATATATCCATTACACACACACACACACACACACACATATATATATATATATAATAATATATATATATATATATATATATATATAACATAATATATATATATACATTATCTATATATATATATATATATATATATATATATTTATATATATACATTATATATATACATTACATATATATTGGTAAAAGAACGACAGTGTCATCTGTGTCAATAACAGTGATGATTGGAACTTTTTTCTTGTAATCAGATACGAATATCCAACAAAACTGAATTATATCCTTTAGATAGTTAATAAACCTACGGGGATATAGAGCAGCAAAGGCTGCACCGGAAAATTAATACGATTAATTGATCTAATGGTGATTAACAAATAAGTTCTCCATCGGGATTGTAGTCCTGTTACCAGTAATAACATGTAATTGTGGACGTGTTTGTTTTCCTTACATGAAACGAATTTATCTTTCGATAAAGGTTTAGGAAGATAGTTTTCTTCCTTGATCAGTATGTTTGATATAACTATGGGCATAAAACAGTATTTTTTCCCGAACAGTATGTTTGATAAAATTAAGGGAATAAAACAGTGTTTATCCTTGATCAGTATGTTTGACATAACTAGGGGCATAAAACTGTTTTTTCCTCGATCAGTATGTTTGATAAAATTTAGGTCAAAAAACAGTGTTTTTCCTCGACCAGTATGTTTGACATAACTAGGGACATAAAACTGTTTTTTCCTCGATCAGTATGTTTGATATAAATAGGGGCATAAAACTGTTTTTCCTCGATCAGTATGTTTGATAAAATCAAGGTTATAAAACTGTTTTTTCCTCGATCAGTATGTTTGATAAAATTAAGGTCATAAAACAGTGTTTTTCCTCGATCAGTATGTTTGACATAACTAGGGACATAAAACTGTTTTTTCCTCGATCAGTATGTTTAATATCTAATAGGGGCATGAAAAATGCATTTTCTGATGGAAGCCATATTTTAATAGCTCTTCTTATAAATTGCTTTTTTCTTATAAATTCTAAGAAATATAAATTATAGTGCTAGATTGTTTCTTGACCTATTCTATATTTTCATTTTTTTTACAAACTTACTTTAGTCCAATAGTGTGTTACTCTAGTATGGCACCATTTATTTTGTAGATAACATCCTTTGATCATCTCAGATGAAAGAAATCAGGACGGCTACAAGAGACATAAATTCAAATCTTCATACAAAAAAGATTTGAAGTTCATGTTTAGTCACATCTCAAGTTATTCAGTTGAAACAGGAAGTCTGGGAATGATTTGAAAGTTAGCCGGTGCTAAGATAGCGTAGTAAACTCGAAGGAAAGTTATTGAAAGGACAAGCTGAACTCATCATTAATTGAGTTAATTTTGAGAACTGAACCAACTCACGAAAGCAAAGTTAAAAAGTAAAAACACGATTTAAAGACTAACCTCATTAGCCTGAACGAAAGCACTGAACGAACTAACGATAGCTAAATCGAAAAGTAAAAATAAAATTTAAACAAGTAAAAAATGCGCCGAATCGAGTTTTCTAAACAACGTATTATGTCTAAAATCATCAACTATGACAGGTAGCGGTTTCAGTTGCTCACCAGACACGGCAGAGTGAGGTTGCGCCCCATGCCTCCGGAAAGTGATAAAAGATGCACGATCCTTATCTAACTTTAACCTTAAATAAAATAAAATCTACTGTGGTTAGAGGGTTGCAATTTGATATGTTTGATGATTGGAGAGTGAATGATCAAAATACCAATTTGCAGCGCTCTAGCCTAAGAAGAGTTTTAGATCTGAAAGCGGACAGAATAAAGATCGGACGGTCGGACAGACAAAGCCTACGCTATAGTTTCCTTTTACAGAAAACGAAAGCTAATCTCATTTTCTTTCGCAAAAAAAATCAAGAGTAGAATTTAGATCTAATTCCCAAAGAATTAGCCTGAACGAGCGAACTGAACGAACTCACGTCAGCTAAATCGAAAAGTAAGAATAGAATTTAAAAACTAATCTCATTTGCCTTCGCAAAAAAAGGGTAAAAAAAAGTCAGGGTAAAATTTAGCGCTAAGTCGCGGGGAAGTGAGATAAAAATTCACTCGGCTACAATCACCAGCTGCCGAGAAAAGTTGCAGGAAGGATATCCAGCAGATGACTTGGCAAAGAAATCATCCCTGAGCTGAGGATGCGATATTGGGAGTCCCATAAGAAAGGTGCAACAGCTGTTATTGTCACCTCTCTCTCTCTCTCTCTCTCTCTCTCTCTCTCTCTCTCTCTCAAGTACCAACATGCATTCGCACACATAAGGCGATATAATTTGCATACTTCTTCGCATGAAGTGCATGACCGTGTTGGGGTCACTATCAGCGTAAGGTGCGTGTGTTTGTACAATTTATATATATATAGATATGATATATATATATATATATATTATATATATATATATATATGAAATATATATATATAGGTATATGTATATATATATATATATATATATATATATATTATATTATATAATATTATATAATATATATAAATATATATATGTCTAGTAGGTGAAAAGAGGGGGAATGGCTAATAATATGTTTAAAGTGTCATATATGATAATGAAGTCACATAGTTCTCCTCGCTTATAGACAAGAGTTGGTGCAGTGCAAGTTCACTTGGAGGAAAAGGTATTTGCTGAACAAGCAACTTGACTCAGAGATCGTTCCCCCGTTTGTGAGGCATGTACGTTCGTTTGTACGCGTATTACAGGCCTACTAGTTTCAGGGTACTTGTGGAAGACGCATTCTTTGAGACGAACGAATAAAGAAATCAAGTGGTTGCTCCGAGTGTCGGGGAGAAAACTCCCAATCGAAAAGGTAGGACACATTCTATAAAAAACTTAGAAAAACTGTTACCTTTTGAAAAAGAGAGAGAAGTGTGAAATACTCTCTTTACGTAAATACTTTGAAAAGAGTGATGTGGGGGATGTCTCTATACCTATTATCTTTATTACAGATGGGTCCAATTCCATGGTTGATTAGAAACGGGATTCTCTAACCTGACTAATACGAGACGTTAAGACACTTTTGGGTTTGGGAGTGTAACCTTAGTCAGGAGGGTAGAATGTTATCTTACTGGTTTCTTTATGGGTAGATTTAGGTGTTTATGCCATTATGACTTGTTAATTATTTGGTTCTATGTTATAACCAATTGCTTTGGGAAATAAATAGTATTTTTCTATATTTACGCAGTCTTAATAAGCCTCGTGACATCTTACAGACAGGGCACCGTTGGCAACAGGTAAGAGTTCCCAGTTTGTGTAGTTTAGGGGATAAGGAGGGGGAAACATATATATATTTATCTTTATACATATATATACATAAGTAATATATATATATATATATATAATATATATATATATATATATATATATATAATAAATAATATATAAAATTATCTATTTTCAATCTATTTCAAGAAACAAAATTGTAAGTAGTCTCACCAGCTATACTAAGAATGTTTATCATTCCGTAGTTGTGATTCTTTTGCGTCATTCCCCGACTTTTATATAGTATATTTGCTCGATAATATCGAATGCAAAATTATTCTTATTATCTTCCATTTAGAATTGCGTTATTGTCCACCATTACCCGCAAACCCACAAAAATAAATGCGTACAGAAGTCGACAAAATAGTCTCGAAAACAACGGCGAAACTCTTGCAGGTTACGAGGAGGCCATTTATGGCCATAATTTCTCTTTTCTCTGACACAAAGGAAATGATCTGGCCTTCCATTATGGGATGAAAGCCTTTAGAAGAAGAATAGGAGAGATTTAATGCCCTTCCTTGAAGCATCCTCTCTTCCTTCGCGGGAAATCAGCTTTGCAAGAGTGAAAGCAGAGACGAAAAGATCCTTCAGTGAAGAAAAGGATGCGCGAGTCTTCCTAACACATTAGAAGGCAAGATGGAAATATTTACTTCGATGGCCAGTGTTGTTTTCACGCCACTTAAAATCAATCAAGCAATTTAGCGAAGCAAATAAAGCGGTAATTATAAGTAATGTAAGGAAAACAATGATTGATATAATAAACTACTTAAAATATGACCTCACCGTGGAGAAAAGTGGGTTACGCCATCAAAGGGAAGGTGATACGCCACTTACATTATACTTCCTTAATGACATCAAAGGGAATGTTCTTCAAGATGGAGCCTATTTCCAAGAGGCTGCTGATTAAAAATAAAAAAAAAAGGTAAGAAAGAAAAAAGCATTGAATGGCCAAGGAAACGTTATAGCTCGAGGAATTTTAAAATGAAAACCTATAATTGTGATGGGGGAATAAACAATTTCAAGGATGTTCGAGCATTTGAGTTGTTGAATGCCAGCGCCAAATTTGGTTTTATTAAGAATATAACTCTGTTGTTTCACTTTCACTTCGTGGCATTTGCCTTTATTTACATATTCATCACGTTTCATGTCTTCGTGATTCAGTTGTCCGTACATGCATGTATACAATTTCATCCCGTAAGGTTTGAATGCCCCTCTTTTTATATTTTAAATACAAACAGGTACGATTTATCTTCTTGGTCATTTTTTATAGGTTTTTATATTGTTTTTTTTTTTTTTTACTAATATGAAATGCATTATATATAAACCTTCCACCCAAAGAACTTTGATTGTTTACTATTCCCAGTAACCCGCAAATCTTAGTGGAAAGCGAAGTAAACAAAATTATTCCAGAATCAAGTGAAAAGCTCTGCAAGTTCTCTCGCAGTCAAACGAAAGGGCCATTTAGGGTCATCATTTCCCTTTTCTCCTATACAAAGGAGATGATCTGGCCGTCCATTGTGGTATGAAAGCCTTTGGAAGAAGACAGGAGACGTTTAATGCCATTCCTTGAAGCCTCCTCTTTTCCTTTAGGGGAAATCAGCTTTGTAAGAGCGACAGCAGATATGAAAAGATCATTCACTAAAAAAATGGATGCAAGAGTCTTCCTAATACAATAGAGGCAAGATAGAAATGCTTGCTTAGGTAGCCGTTGTTATTTTCAAGCCAATCAAAATCTAACGAGCAGTTTGGAAAGACAATAAAATGGAAATCATAAGTAATTTAAGCAAACAGCGACTGATATAATAACTACGTCAAATATGACTTCGCTGTGGATAAAAGTAAAAGTGTGTCACGCTATGAAAGGAAAACGTGATTCTCCACTGACATTACTTCCTTAATGAAAGCAGAGGAAAGTTTCTTCTAGATGGAGGCTGTTTCCGAGAGGCTGATTAAGAAAAAAAAAAAAAAGCATCGGATGGCCTTTGAAAATGACAACCTGAGATTGTAACGGAAAGCAAACACAAATTAAAGGATACCTGCAGATTTGGGTTATCAAATATCAACACGAAATTAGGTTACGTTCTGAATATAAGATAGATCTGTTTATATATATATATATATATATATATATATATATATATATATATATATATATATATATATATATATCGAGCTACAATGTCCTTAATATCTAATTCGCTCTACCTCGGAATTAATTATATTTTCATATATGCTAACGAAGGGGAATTTTTTTTTTTCTCGATAATATATTTGCCTTCGGTTAAGCATATATGAAAATATATTAATTCCGAGTAGAGCGAATTAGATATTAAAGGACATTGTAGCTCGATATATGTATATGAATCACGGAAATTGTGATATGACTTATATAATATATATATATATATATATTATATATATATATATATATATATATAAATATATATATATATATATATATATAATATATATATATATATATATATATATATAATATATATTATATATATATATAATATATATACATACAGATACACATACATATACATACACTATCACTGCTCAAGAGATGATGAGAGAATATCATTCAAATACACTTTTGTAGGAATCATTTAATTCATACTAATATCCAAATGGGCGAGTAGCTCGTGTTTCTATAATATTACCTAATTATTTTTCCCTCCCTAGCTAAATTATCATTTGATTTACATAACGGTGTTTCATATTCTGCAAAAAGCTTCTAATTGAGCCCCCTAAACACACAACACTTTTCATAAGGCTCTTATTTCCCTCAATGAATCTAGACATTCTCTTGTTGTGATGAATGTTTTGAGCTATTCTGTTTGTTTCAGTTAACTATATGTAATATATATGTCACAAATAAAGACTGATAATATGTATCGTTGTGACATTTCTTGGAATGTGAAGACTGTTCACTTTTAACTTCCCATAGAGACAGAGTCCGAAACGTTGACCTGAGAAAGCTGATAAATCATTTCTGGGATGGTGTGATACAAAGATGCTTATTTAAGCAGGTCAATGTTCATGTGAGTTCTTGAGGGCTTGTTCAAGGTGCCTTTGAAAACTGGCTATGACCAGTTACCGATGAGTGTTTATTTGTGTGTACGTGTACGAACTATGTCTATTCTTAATGCCTTGGTTTAGCCAAGAGAGAGAGAGAGAGAGAGAGAGAGAGAGAGAGAGAGAGAGAGAGAGAGAGAGAAGACTATGCCAGTGATCACCTTGAGAGAGAGAGAGAGAGATTGAGCGGTGGTCTCGAACGAGAAAGCCTTTTGTGAAATTGTGGAAAATTGTTAAATTGTTAGATTTCAGTTGCTAAGTGAGAGGTAATGAGAAATATCCGTCCGTTAACTGTAGTAGTACTGAGCAAAGACAATTGAACTAGAGTCATCAAATTTGCCCACAGTGATGCCTAAGGGGCTGGGAACATTCAGTTAGAGCTAAGACGTTGTGAGTGCATTCCCGAGAAGTCTGCGAGTGTGTGAATGATCGAGTTTGCGTTGTGCTGACGAGATTAGCGTGTTTTGTGGTCGGGTTTTCTTCCATTGTGAAGTGGTGAGTGTTAAAAAGCCCTTTTTTTTAGTTCTGGGGTGTTTTTTGAATCATTTTGTGAATTGTGAGATTGGTTTAGGATACCACATTTTTTTTCCATAGTAGCAGAAAGTGACGTGTTTTTCTTTATTGGCGCATGTTTAGAAGAGACGCATTCATCTTTGTTTAACATATGCATGTGTATGAATGGTTTTCATACATGCGAAACTGTGGTTGAATTGCATTTTTTGCTTGGACAAAGAGCGCCCACTCGTTCTTATGCGCTCTGCACATTTTCTGCTGATCCGACCCACAGGGGTATTGCAAGGGGAAGGCGGGTAGTGGTCTGCCTCGGGGGCATTGCTTACCGGTAGGATGAAACACTTTTTTTTTTTTTTTTTTTTTTTTTTTTTTTTAGTGGGGGTGAACTCCTTTTTTTATCTTTGTGTCGGGGTATTGGGGGGAGAATTTGCCCTTGATAATGAATTTCCAATGCCAGGACATCAGCTGATAACGATTTGTTGATGATGTGAGATGCCCATAGGTTTTTTTTTTCATAAAAAAGAGATTTTCTTTCTCTTGAATGAAGAGAAAAGGAAATGAAGTGCATATTTGTGTGGTGTAAGTTTTCCTATGCTCTGGAAGGCACAATTATAATGGGG
>NC_061110.1:109586579-109604079 GCF_015104395.2 Macrobrachium nipponense
ACATACGTATTGTATACGTCATCTTTAGCGTCTCTAGTCTGATCACATTACCTGCAAGCAATCTTTTATATATATGGACTAACATTCCATATTTTTATTATGTAAACACTTACATTAGCTCGGTCAGCTACCAAAACCAACTACTGAATATTACTCAAACTTGACTTGCATTTGACTTATAGGAGTGTGATACAGACACTATGTGAATATATATATATATAAGTAAATAAAAATTCATGGTATACATGAATTGATTCAAGTAGTAAATATAAAACAATGATATTGGTAAATAATAGTGATCACGTGATATAATAAGATACAGTTTTTTCACTTCATCTCTTTAAGATACTTATGCTACAGGAAATACTAATGTACTCTGATAATTGCATAGAATGAAGATTAACATGATAAAAATCATATTTTAACTGATAAAAAATTTCATATATGAATTGATAACATTATTAATGTTTATGCTGATTGATTCGTTGATTTTTATGCTAACTGTTACATATCTGATTCATTAATCAATATACTAACTCATATATATAACTGCAGATATTGGTAAGATAAAAGGTAACATATTGATTATAGGCTACCTGATTTGTTTATACATATGTATTTGGATTCATATAATTATGATTAATATATGTGCACTTTAAATAGATTCCTACTGCGTACACGCAAGATATATTTAGATTCTGTTTTTTATTTATACGATTTATACATGATTGCCTAGTGCGTACGAATATAGATTCTGTTATTTATGATCATTTATACATAGATTCCTAGTGCGTACGCAAAAATATATTCTGTTTTTACGACATTATACATAGATTTCCAGTGCATACACGCAAAAAATTTATTTATTTCGATCTGTTATTTATGATCTATATATAGATTCCTAGTGCGTACACGCGAAAAAAAATATATTTCGATTCTGTTATTTATGATCATTTATATATATAGGATACATGACCGAGGTTATACTACTTCACTTTTAACTAGCGTTCGAACAACTTTTCGTCCATTACACAGTTCCAGACAACCACCTATAGCCAAATGAAACGGCCTATTTCACAGGGTTAAAACAAGGGGAAAATTTGCCTGGGCGGGTCCAACGTTCTATTTTTGCGCTCATACTTATTCTCTGCATCCTAAGCTACACGATTACGTTCGCGATGAATAAAAAACATCCCCAGCACGAGTCCTTCGCCAGCAAAGTAGAGTTGAATATCCTTCGGGTCGTAATTGTCGGAAGTATGTCCCTTTCGTAGTCGATTTCCGACAGTCGCTGGAGCGTTCCGCATGAAAACGAGATTAACGACGAGATACGGTGTCGGTCGAAGAAGTCCATGATGCTGCTATTCCTTTCACATTGTAGGCGGTTTGTTACTCGACTGCCGTCGTCCGCAGCGACGAAACGATTTTTTTTTGAAGTTGCGATGTGAAATTCTCGTACTGCAGGATACTGTAACCAGGTTCCATTAATCAGCCTGCAAGTGAAATTATACTTGTCACAAGGGCAAAGTAAATTCAGACGACATCCAAATACAGGGGAGGGAAGAGAGCCATTTAGACCAGACTTAACCCACATGAATTCGCTGATATTTTGGAATTCAAAAGAGTTCCGCTGTACAAACTTTTTATCCATGGCATTAACAATGAGTGAACCTATCCAGGTCTATGATGACTGTAAAAATATCCATAATTATAACAAATAAACAGATATCAATACAAATCCCAAAGAAAATTCGATATTACTGGTAGTAAATTACTAGACAAAGAAGTGGAAAACGCGGAGCTATTGTAAGATTGCCAGGCAACATAAGAGTCAAAGAGAAGATTAATCATGATTCTGTATTTCTCTATGCTAACTGAAATTAAGTTGTGATAAAATCTGATCCTATGTGCCCTAACAAAAGTTTCATATTCAATTTTCCCGCGCGCATCCTCTGAGGTTAATTTTAAAAATTTTAAAAAAAAAACTTATTAATAGGTAGGAGGTGCAACGAAAAAAAACCCACTATGTAAACTAATTTCTAAATAAACTTTGGGTTTTTCAAGAAAAATGTGACATTTTCCCATGAATGTTTTACTTGAATTGTAATAGGCTAATGTTGCAAGTAAATATTTCATATATACATATCTTGATACTTCTAAATGTCTATGAGGTTCAGAAAAAATTAATTCATTTTGTTTGTTATAGAAATTCTATTTCCTTATTTTGTTTATTAATTTTAAAATGATTGCAAGTTGCATTGCGCATACCGACAGACACTTGTACCTAACGTCTGCCTTGCCCATGAGAAGTTCGGGCTAAGCATTCCTTTCTCCAGTCAATCTGCTTTGCAAGCACGAGATGAAGCCTGTGTAAGCAGATTATTGAGGTTAAAAGGAACAAATACTGATACGGCAATGATGACGTCGTCACTTGGCAGGAGATTGCTCTCAGCCAGCTAAGAGTTACGTTACTTGCTGTAATAAATACGACTTTAGGATAAATTTATTATCTTTTAATACTCGACCACACGAAAAGAGTGTCTGAAAAAAAACAGTACCAAAATTGAACAATATATTAGTTTTCATGTTGGAAATCTGCAATAATTGTAATTATGTTTAAATTAAATATTCCTTATTCAAACTATATGAAAAAGGTTTCCATACAAATTCTATATATATTATTAGCCCTGTATAAGATTCATATAGGATTATTCCATAGATAACATTTTCACTTCTAGACTTCCTGACTTTAAAATCTCTTTTATTTTATTTTATTTATTTATTTATTTATTATTATTATTATTATTATTTTTTTTTTCATTGACTACGAATATAAATCACCGGGACAGACAATATGTCAGTAGGTTTTGGATATGTATTTGAACTTTTAGCTTATTTGTCATTACTAAATATATACGCATATATATTTGGATATTTAATTAATCTATGGTTAAGTTTTGCTTATTGATTTATCGTGATTCTTTTTTTTTTTTTTATTATACTTTGTAACCCTTTCCGACTTCTTACGGAGTGTATTATATTGACTCCACTTGTATCCATATTCATTTTATTTTTTTATATTTATTTATATATATTTTTTTATATATATTTGATAAATTAATGGTTGGCTTGAATATGTGGAAAAGTGTTCTAGCGGCGTACCGTCTAAGGCTACTTGCGGCATCAATTCTATAGATACAAGATATAAATGATAAAGGTATTTAAAACCGCGAGAACCGCTATAATCCAGTTCGGATCCAATATCACGAGTTGTAACTCGTAAGACATTGACACTTCCTATTTAATTATCGTTATTCTACCAAACCGATTGATCTTGGGTGATAAAAATATATTATTGGTTTTCTTAATGGATAGGAATTCACACCACGTGTTATGGAGATTATTATTGATTTACACCACCCGAGTCAGATTATTATTATGTGTTGAATTCCATGTTTACTGATTTAGCACTCATAAATATTCCTAACGCACTCAATTGCGGTGTTTGTTTTTAGTGCTATTAACTTATATAACGTGTCAAGGAACTATTAACACTAAGAAGTGTGTATTCCCTCTGTCAGACTCGTAATTCTGTTAATAATTCTACGTATATTCTTTCAAGGATTGATTTGGCACAGGATAGGCCCTTAAACTGACAGGTGTCTTAGTGTATCCCTTGTTTTCATGACACGTGTTACAATTAGTTATGTGCTTTTTAAATCTGTAAGCATTGTAGGCCAGTAAAACAGTGATTTGGCTTTCTGTGACATAGTAGGGAACCTGGATGACGGAATGCAACCAGTTTATGACGATTGGTATGAAAGGGATTATTACTACTCCCTGGTCGTTAGTCATCTGCTGTGTTCTTCGGGTTTTCCTCGTCACGGACCTACATATAATATTACATTTGATTACATTATTCTGATACACATACATTAAATATACTTTTGCTTTAGGGTTTCTGCTCGAAGGGTTTATTGTTTTTGCTTAGCCGCTGACCCTGTTTCCGTTTCGAAGTGTTTATTGTTTGGTGTTTATTGTTTTGCTTTGTTCAGTTTGTAACAGTTCTGCGCTCCGACCCAGATATTCAATGCTCGCGATCTCTTGGGTTAAGGAATTTTCTTGTTTTAGATACGGTTTTAACAATAGGCACGGATGTTTCTATATCTTTTAGTCAATTAATGGTTCTTTGCTGTATAGGTGCGGGATTGCGGGATAATGCGTCAGCTATGATATTTGCTTTTCCCAGGTAGATATCTTATCTTGGCTCCAAAGACCTGAATGATCATTTGTCACCGAGTTCCTTTGGACTGTGATTAAAGCCTTTGAAAAACTCGGTAAAGGACTCATGTTCAGTAAGGACTTTTATCAGGATAGCCATAGATTATGAACTAAAATGTACTAGTGAGTTATAGATATCTAGCCCTTCCTTGCTTATTACTGCATATTTACTTCAGAGGGCTTTAGTTTACGTGAATAAAAAGCTATAGGAACGAACTGTTTATCATATTGCTGAAGTAGTATCCCTCTTACCCCTTGGTCTGAGGCGTCTGTTGCAATAAAAAAAAAAATTCCTTATTTAAATCAGGGATTTTTAAGTTAGGTAAGCTGCATTATTCCGCTTTTAAGATATCGAACGCCTGTTGATGCTTTTTAGACCATAATCAATCTACGCTCTTCTTCGTAAGATCTGTTAAAGGAGCTGTCATGATTGAAGAGTTACATATTTGCATACGATTGTAATACCCACTACAAACGCAAAAGTGCTGTATCCCCCTTTTACGTTAATAGGTACCGGAAAAGTTATGACTTAGCCGACACCTTACCATGGACTACTTTAAGACCTTGACAAGACACATTAAACCTAGATAAACATGTTCGCGGTTATTAAACTCACATTTTAGATACTTTACTCTGAGATTATTTGTCTTTGTCCCTGTAGCACTAGCTCTAGTTTATGTGAATGTACTTCTAGGTATTTAGAAAAGATTATAAGACCAACCATATAAGCATGTAGGGTATCCCCTAAAAGTCTCCAAACACTATATTGTAATTGGGGCGCAACGTAAGCCGGAGGCATACGTAAAAATTGATAATGTCCCCTGAGTGTGCTGACAAACGGTGTATGAGGTACAATCACTTAGTAATGGTATCTGGTAAAAGCTTTTAAGTAAGTCCAAGTTGGTGAAAAAAAATTTATTTCTAACCTAACAGAGATAAGATGTCGTCGGTACATGGCACTGGAAACTATGCGGGAGTCGTTTCCTTGTTTAAGCGTCAGAAATCTACGCAGATACGCCAAGTCCGATCTTTTATGGCATGACGTTTTGAGGGATTATATGTGCTTATTTGATTCCTAATGACTTCTATTACTAAACATTTTTCAACTTCGTCATTTATCTCTATTTGAAATTTCATTGAGAGTCTACACGAAGGTACGTATATAGCTTTATGTTTGTCCCTTAGACCGTATTTGTGTTAAATTACATCCGTTTTTTCCCAGAGATCACTCGCTAGTGGAGAAACTTCCTGGTATTCAGGTAAAGAAAAAAAAATTTCTGCTGAATCACCTCTGCTTGAATGACTTTACGGATATTACTTTAGATAGATTATCAGAGAGATTCATCCACGACTGGTTGGGCGTGATTAAAAATTAGCAACAATAAAAAATGTGATATTTATAACTTCCGTATCCACGATATGTATACTTTTATGGCTTTGTTCGCGGAAATCGTTATATTTCAGAGTGTCAGGAAGGATTAAAATTTCATTTCCCAACAAAGTCTTTTTACACGCACTAAGACATTCGAGGGTGCATGCTTCTCGAGATTTTGCGTGCAAACTACGACTGCGGTTGTGGGAGAACTTCTGTTGGGTCATTTGAACAATGTTACGATTTATGAGACAAATGTATTGTTCCTTTATATAAGTTTATTATTTGATTAATTGTCTCTTTTTGTTCAAATTGATTTTGATATGTTTGAAGGTTTATAGGATTTCCCTTTGATAAACACGCCTTATTTTGCAGGATGTAAGATAATATTTTGTATACCCCTACATGAATCTTACAATTACACTACATACAGATCAATGTTTTTTATGACTATAGAGGTATCTGTAAGCGCTCGCTTATCCGGACTTCTCATTAGGGAAGTTCGAACAACAGACGGTGAGTCCGTAAATACAGGATATTACGTGTACTAAAGGAATAAACAAGATATTCTAATTTTTACGGCGCGTTACAGTCGGGCTTTATCCACCAAACTTATAATAACTTACGTATTAAAAAAAAAACGAAAACCTGCTCTGATTACCTTATACGGTCGTGTGTTTTCATAGGAAAAATCCTTTTTAATTCAAAAAAGATTATTGGCATGTATGAACCAACATCGCTTTTCCCCACTCTGCTAGAGTCGCTTATTGTGTGGAATTTGCTATGCTTTGAACACTCGGCAGATTTAACTAACCTTGACCGCTTGACTAGGTGACACAGTAACCGAGTTTGCTTGTTTGATTCTGAAAGGCTACTGTTTCTATTTCTTTTTGTAATTAATTAGGGATCCTTCTCTTATTACCATCGGCAACGTATTGTGTGTTTTTAGCATTATGTTTGCTGGTTACGTATAAAGCAATGAATGACGAACTATTAGGAACTGAGCGATTACTAATAAGACAAGTATCATTACTGCATACAATATTAAATGTTTGTACTTCATTCTTTGCTAAAATTTGAAATAGTGAGGGATCCTGGTCAAGCGCATTTAGCCTGATGAAAGGCTTTTTGTTTTTTACAGGACATGTTATTCCTTGCAATCCAGCCATATTTTAAAAGTTAAGTTGAGTCATTGAGGTTCGATATTTTATATAACTCAAAAAAACTCAAGGCTTAAAACTGCGATCGGGACTTTGCAAAGGAGCATTTATTGTCATGACCCGAAACTAGTGTTACCTCTAATTTATATAGCTTTGTACGGGTGTTCCACTTGTTTTTTGTGTGTTTTCTAATCACTACGGTGCTTAACGACCCTATCCATGCATCTGTATAAATACAGACGTCCACTGCGTAAACGCATATTCACTGTTTAATATGATTTGTTACGTAAGGGATTATAATCACCCAAAAATGATAAAATTAACATAGTATATGATTATGATATTTCAGTAGAACTTCTGGAAACAGACACTCAATGATAAAAAACTCGCAGTAGCGAAATCTCAATGATGTAGATAATTTCTGTAAAAAGTAAGATTAAGAATGCTCGTAACTTCAGCCACAGGAATAACGAAATTCGACCTGCAAAGGAAACACTCAAAGTTACTCCCAAATGAATATTAAAAAATTGTACTTAGCTTGCTTTTGTGGGAAGTCACGGTGTTCCGATAACGACACACGGCCTTGGTCCTCCTTCTCTATTTAGCGGATGACCTGGTTTGGCTTCAGTTTCCCCCGTGCGCGTTGTTTCGATGATTCGAGCCCTTGAAAGATCCGATGCTGCAGACGCGTTCGGTTTGTTTCTTGGAGTGCCGGAAACGCTCACTAACGATGTTTTCTTGAATGATTCTAATGAGAGACGAAGCTTGCGTTGTCGTAGGAAAAAGGACACGTCGGTTTTGTTTCTTGAAGTTATTCACTAACGATGATACTAAGTTGCTTGAAGAATCTCTTGCTTTCGTCGTCGTTAAAGAGTTCTTGTTGTTTTCTGAAGTCGCTCACTAAACGATGAAAATAAGTTGCTTGAAGAATCTGCTGCTTTCGTCGTCGTTGAAGAGTTCTATATGATACTTCATTATTCTGATGTTTCTTCGGAGAAGTTGTAGAGTTCTTCTGGTCCACTGCCACCAATATTAGGGCTTGTGCCTTGTATGATAAGGCGCCCTATGAGGTAATGTTAGACTTGCGATAATTTTACGCTAAGTCGGTTGGTATTGCACTTCCATATTCAATGGAGTGTCTGGGGGTTTGTAGATCACTTACGAAGTCGGTATTATCTTGTTGGTTATTACGACGATGTGTTAAACTCATGATTCGGTGAGGAGGTTCTTGTAGAAAACACGAAGTATAAAAATAGATATATTCTTCTGACGTTTTACATGGTGAAGATCCGATATGATTGTACAAGTCTTCTAATAACGATAGCTTGATCGCTTCTGCCAATGATGATGGCTACTTCTGTTCTCTCTACATGATAAAGCTTAGGTAAAGAGATACAGGTCTTCTAATGACGATAGCTAACTCTGTTCTGCCTCGTTCTACATCTCTGTTACAAGTTATGAAGGAAGCAGATAGTAGCTCGAACATATGAACATACTATCAGATGACATAGTTACATACGAACACACAATCAAAATGAGACACGCTACAGATCACGTAGGCCGTTTGAATTATAGGTCGGGGTAGTTGTCTCAAGCAGGGAGCTTGGACTAATGTGTTATAAACAATTGAATGACTACAGGTGACGGCATGTCACCTTAGCCTACATACGTATTGTATACGTCATCTTTAGCGTCTCTAGTCTGATCACATTCCTGCAAGCAATCTTTTATATATATGGACTAACATTCCATATTTTTATTATGTAAACACTTACATATATATATATATATATATATATATATATATATATATATATATATATATATATATATATATATATATATATATATATATATTGGTTCTAGGACAGTTTGATACTGGACATTTTGATACCGGACATTTTGATACGGACATTTTGTTACCGGACATTTTGCGACTAGGCTTTTTCACTACCGGACATTTCGATACCATTATATAAAGTATAAATCCAAATTATGTATCAAAAGTAAGGAGTTAAAAGTACAAATAAAAAAATTATATAGACAAAAATTAATTTGTAAAACACAGTATAAGTATGATAAAAAAAAAGCAACAATATTATCTAGTTAAAAATGTTTAATGTTATGAGCAATGCCACGAAGATATTGTATTTTATTTGAGGGGTCATACCGTTCCAGCTATTTTTTTATACGCTGATCGGCGTCTCTGTATTTTTTCTTTGAGGTTGCGCTGTCTCCACGATTGAGATGGGCAATTCTTGTTGCACTGAGAGCCTCTTCATGTTTTAAAGCAGTTATAAGGGACCAAATGTTAGGATGCACATTTGTCACTGACGTTCTTAGAGCATTATGAAATCCTTCAACATAGTTATTGGTGCGTGGCATACCATTTCAATGCGTTCATGAACATTCCATAAATGAATAGGTAGGCTGGCTCGGACTCTTCGCCTTCGTTGGCCACGACCCCTCACTCCTCCAATATAATTTGTTTCGAAATATGCAACAAGCTCTTGCGGAAAATCGTCGTCATCAGTTAATTCTTCGAAGCCGTCAATAACATCGTCAATGGGAAGGAAAGCAAGCGCGGTAAACATCTCACTTTTAAACTAAAATTATCATCTTGGTGATATTGATGTTTGAAACCTAATGTTACAACTTGTTTGTAAACATTTTGTGACAGGTGAAATAGGCAACAAGAAACATCTGAATTAGGGAAAATATCTAATAAACTATTGATGGCTGCTTTTTCAAAATCCATCATCACAGTGGCTGGTTCGACATTATGCAAGAGTTCTTTTATAGTAGTAAATAGTCTAGTATAAGTATCTTGTATCTTATTTGGCAACAAGGCGAACATTCTCGGAACACTAATGCCGTTGTCTTGAATATGTAAAGTGTACAGTTGATAATAAATAATTGGGCTACACTTAAAAGTTCCATCTACGGCCCAACTTTTGGCTCTTTTGATGTCACTAATTCCCGAGTCAGTAGCAAATATTAAAATTCTTTCTGTATCATGTTCTCCACTGTCAAACTGTAGCCACTTCAAACCATTTTCAAGGTAACAATACTGATCAGGAATCAAATAACCATGCCGTACCTGAGGTATAGGCAGTACATTTTCTTCTATTTGTCTCCAACGCCTGATACTACGACTCAACGAAGATACTGAAGCTAATTCTGAAAGAGCACATACATTCAGATTTTGGGTTTCTTTACATATTATAGTACGAGGAGCATCTTGTGTTGAACTAGACATTATTTTCATTTGATGTTGTGCTAATTTTGATTCCACTCTTGCTACTGTAGCACTGTGATTATGCTCACCTACAGTCTTAACGATTTTGTTGTCACTATCACCAACATAGGTGTGTACGCGGGCTTTACACATCCTATTTTCGCACTGCCAATACTGCTTTGAACCATCCTTATTAGTTTTGTTTTTATCATATATATAGTTTAGATCATCCACTAATTTTTTTTCATTTTTCGTTGAAGCAATTAGACGAGCCATGGGGTTGATACAATAAGAATATCTATATTTATCGTTGATAGCTGAGCGTTAGTAGTTGACCCTTTGGTAGTAGACTGAGTGATGAAAAACCTGAGAATATTTAGGTTCCGACCAATGTTTATTATAAATAGCAGGTGTTTGAAAAAAGAAATAAAACAACCAATTACAAGAAAAGTGTGGCAATTATATAAACAACCAATTATAAGAAGAGTGTGGCCCTCAAAAGAAATTTTTATCTTCGCGCGCACACATAGTGGTATCGAAATGTCCAGTAGTAAAATATCCTAGTCACAAAATGTCCGGTAACGAAATGTCCGGTATCAAAATGTCCGGTATCAATATGTCCAGTATCAAACTGTCCGGTCACCTATATATATATATATATATATATATATATATATATATATATATATATATATATATATATATATAATATATATATATATATAAACCAGGGTAGGAATACAAGAACGGATTGCAGTTAGCTCATCTTTAAGGATGGTGAGTGTCGATGTTTAATGCAAGCATATGACAAAAAGAAAAAGTTCACATCGCCGAGATTAAGCTATTATATGACACGCGTGTCACAAGACGAATTTAGAATGGTAGGAAAATGTGGAGAGATAGTTCCTGTGTAGTGCAGAGAAGGGAGGACGATAAGATGATAAAAAAGTGATGAGCTTTTGTTCCAGAGCTACTGTGTTGCTGGAAGGGTTAACATTGAATATATATATATATATATATATATATATATAATATATATATATATATATATATATATATATATATATATGTATAATATATATATATATACGTATATATATATGTATACATATGTATATATGTATATATATATATATATATATATATATATATATATATATATATATATATATATATATATATATATATGTCGTGTGTGTTGTGTGTGTGTGTGTGTGTGTGTGTGTGTGTATTTAATGTATAAAAAAATTCCTTCTATCTCTCTACTTATACATCTACAGGCTCACATCACCCATAAAAATTTCCCTTGCATGCCATGCTTTTAATTGCCTAAAAAAAAAAAGTAATGCATTGCATTCGCAAAGACGGTTAGGAAATCCACTAAAGCCAACCTCATTTTTATATTAAAAACGAAGATAGATTTCCGATAGCTCATGAATCATTATAGTCCTTTTTTTAAAGTTTTTTTTCTTTGTGGGGGAGCACAAAAATTACGGTCTTTAGCTAGTCGGGGAAAAAAAAAAAGAGGTGGGTGAGGGAATGATGATTCACTGGAAATATTCCCCCTTGATAAGGGAAGAGTTATGCTAATCACTGGAAAGGGGGTATGAGTTCCTCCTGCTTTTTTATGTCATTCATATAAATATTTATTTGAATATTTGGCGGGTAGGAAACGAATACCATTCGCCTCTTTTCCTGTGATGCTAATCGGAATTTCTTGCTTTCCCTTCGAATAAAATATGATGCATACTCGTTACACTTTTCTTGTGTCCAGACAGGTATGATATCGTTCAATACCGTAACAGATTAAGCAGTATTTATGGATTCCTCAAGTGACAGACATTCCAAGTGCATCAAAATTACGTAAGACAGGAATAGCTTCAAAGTCATCATTTAACCATTTAAAATACTTTGCAATTTGTTATACATACAAAACATTACTGCTACTATTATTGCAACTAATAATAATAATAATAATAATAATAATAATAATAATAATAAATAATAATATAATAATAAACTAATAATAATAAGAATAAAATAAGTAGGGAAATATAGCCAGTAACTACAGGCCTATGCACCTGGCCTTACCAATAATGTTGGAAGTTACTTAACAGGTATCATCAGTGGAAAGGCTATACAAACTACCTTAGAGGAGACAAACACCAATCCACCCCCACCACAGAAAGGCTGCAGAAGGAAGTGTAGGGGCACAAAAGACCAGCTCCTGATAGACAAAATGGTAATGAAGAACAGTAGGAGAAGGAAAACCAACCTAAGCATGGCATGGATAGACTATAAGAAAGCCTTCGACATGATACCACACACATGGCTAATAGAATGCCTGAAAATATATGGGGCAGAGGAAAATACCATCAGCTTCCTCAAAAATACAATGCGCAACTGGAATACAATACTTACAAGCTCTGGAATAAGACTAGCAGGAGTTAATATCAGGAGAGGGATCTTCCAGGGCGACTCACTGTCCCCACTACTCTTCGTAGTAGCCATGATTCCCATGACAAAAGTACTACAGAAGATGGATGCCGGGTACCAACTCAAGAAAAGAGGCAACAGAATCAACCATCTGATGTTCATGGACGACATCAAGCTGTATGGTAAGAGCATCAAGGAAATAGATACCCTAATCCAGACTGTAAGGATTGTATCTGGGGACATCAGGATGGAGTTTGGAATAGAAAAATGCGCCTTAGTCAACATACAAAAAGGCAAAGTAACGAGAACTGAAGGGATAAAGTTACCAGATACCAGCAACATCAAACACATAGATGAGACAGGATACAAATACCTGGGAATAATGGAAGGAGGAGATATAAAAACACCAAGAGATGAAGGACACGATCAGGAAAGAATATATGCAGAGACTCAAGGCGATACTCAAGTCAAAACTCAACGCCGGAAATATGATAAAAGCCATAAACACATGGGCAGTGCCAGTAATCAGATACAGCGCAGGAATAGTGGAATGGACGAAGGCAGAACTCCGCAGCATAGATCAGAAAACCAGGAAACATATGACAATATACAAAGCACTACACCCAAGAGCAAATACGGACAGACTATACATAACACGAAAGGAAGGAGGGAGAGGACTACTAAGTATAGAGGACTGCGTCAACATCGAAAACAGAGCAATGGGGCAATATCTGAAAACCAGTGAAGACGAGTGCTAAAGTAGTGCAATTGGAAGAAGGACTAATAAAAGCAGACGAAGACCCAGAAATATACAGAGACAGGAGAAAGACAGAAAGAACAGAGGAGGATGGCACAACAAACCAATGCACGGACAATACATGAGACAGACTAAAGAACTAGCCAGCGATGACACATGGCAATGGCTACAGAGGGGAGAGCTAAAGAAGGAAACTGAAGGAATGATAACAGCGGCAAAAGATCAGGCCCTAAGAACCAGATATGTTCAAAGTACGATAGACGGAAATAACATCTCTCCCATATGTAGGAAGTGCAATACGAAAAGTGAAACCATAAACCACATAGCAAGTGAATGCCCGGCACTTGCACAGAACCAGTACAAAAAGAGGCATGATTCAGTAGCAAAAGCCCTCCACTGGAGCCTGTGCAAGAAACATCAGCTACCTTGCAGTAAATAAGTGGGTACGAGCACCAACCTGAAGGAGTGATAGAAAACGATCGGGGCAAAGATCCTCTGGGACTATGGTATCAGAACGGATAGGGTGATACGTGCAAACAGACCAGACGTGACGTTGATTGACAAAGTCAAGAAGAAAGTATCACTCATTGATGTCGCAATACCATGGGACACAGAGTTGAAGAGAAAGAGAGGGAAAAATTGGATAAGTATCAAGATCTGAAAATAGAAATAAGAAGGATATGGGATATGCCAGTGGAAATCGTACCCATAATCATAGGAGCACTAGGCACGATCCCAAGATCCCTGAAAAGGAATCTAGAAAAAGTAGAGGCTGAAGTAGCTCCAGGACTCATGCAGAAGAGTGTGATCCTAGAAACGGCACACACATAGTAAGAAGAGTGATGGACTCCTAAGGAGGCAGGATGCAAACCCGGAACCCCACACTATAAATAACACCCAGTCGAATTGGGAGGAACTGTGATAGAGCAAAAAAAAAAAAAAAAAAATAAAAAAAAAAATAATAATAATAATAATAATAATAATAATAATAATAATAATAAAGTGTATCCATGATAACATCAGAGGGCTGTAGACGTAAGAGACATCACTCTTGGTAAACAAACCTCTTTTCGGTTACTCCAGGAAGACGCCTTTCTGGAAGATGCCTAAAAATAAGTAAGAGAGAAAAAATCGAAAAAAAAAAAATGTAGGAGTCTTTAAGACGTTCCTGGGTTTTACGACTCTTAGTGTCCTCGTAAATAACTCAGACTTCTTCCTTGGGACGACGTAATGACTTCCCTGGAAGCCAGACGGTTCAGGCAGAGTCCTCGGAGGTGTAGCAGGAAACAAATTCGAGGATTAGGACAGGTTTTGATGGGTGATTATTGGAGCCGAAGGATTTCTCATGAGGGAAACATTAGTGAATCCTCTGGAAGGGGACACTTTTACACACATCTGAAAACGCTTGTGTGTGTGTGTGAGAGAGAGAGAGAGAGAGAGAGAGAGAGAGAGAGAGAGAGAGACTAACAATGATTAGGATGTCTCAAAGACTTATTAGTCCATCCGAGAAGGCATCGTGTGCTCACGTATCTCTATGAGCAGGTTCTACTGTTCATTCAGTGTTATAATGATTTTGCCCAGTTTTCTTTTAAACTCTTCAACACCGTTGCTGTTTACGGCTTCTGGTGGCAGTTTATTTCATGTGTCACATATTTTGAATATAAAGAAGTTCCCTCAGTGGGATGTGTTTTATCTCTTCAGTTCTTACTTCCCGTCCATTATTTCTTGCCTGGTTAGAGAGAGAGAGAGAGAGAGAGAGAGAGAGAGAGAGAGAGAGAGAGAGAGAGCGGGGAGTGGGCGGAAGAGAGAAAGTGAGAACTATTAGCGAAATGGGTGGATGGTATTTTCGTTTATACTTATGTTAACATATTTTCAGTAATCTTATTTATTTTATGGATCCCATTAAAGGGACACAAAAAAACCGATACAATTTAATAAAAGAAGGAAAATGCTGAGTTGTATAACCGCCATCCCCGCCCAACAGAGAATCTCTCACTCTAGACCGGCAGTTACTGCCTACCTAAGAGCAAAACCCGTGCTGGCATAAGGCCAGCATAAACTAAAATAACAGACTAATGACACCGAAAAACTAAGAATGTGGCATATTTTATATTTGAGAATATGTTATATATCCACAATCTGACGGAAGGAAACTAGATTTGATAAATGTAATGACCCAGCTGTCACATGTCACAAATAGCAGGATAAATGTAACCCAGGTCCTTTGATTTAGCTTAAACTGTTCAAGAAAATAAATAAAACTGGAACGCAAAATTGTCCTATCGAATTTGAAGCTTGTAACGAAAAGGCTAGTTTCTCTGTTAATAATTAATTAATCCCTTGAAATCTCTACTTAACTGTTAAGCTATTTTACATAGCAGAATCTCTGGCGCAATTCAAAAGACAGCCTTAGTATTTTAGCTTTTATATATCTGAGAAATTGTTTTCTTCTTTGGGTATGAACCCTGATGCCACATCTGCCAGTATCCAGTTTTAAATACCTTGCTTTATAACACACGAATCAATGAAGGGGTAGTTTAAGTTTTTAGCATGTTTTGTTGAACTTGAGCGTTCACATAGTGATTCTAATTTTATTTGTAAATAAAATGAGAAATCGCATTTATAAACGTGACATCTGTTTTCTTGTTACTTTTGGCAGGCGATATGCGGTTGGGCCAAGCCTATTAAACCATGAAGTTTAAAGGATTTATATCCTAAGCTACCCTCTGGATAAGCCCCATCGCCCGGTCTAGCTGAGAACTCTACCGCCAAAAAGAATGACCTCTTGCTTTAGGTTACCGAGAACAATAGTCAGTAATGAAATTAATTCATTCCTACAGAAAGAACGCTGTGAAACAGGCAAATGCAGTTAAGCATTTCGAAAACTTTTAAACAGGTGATGCTGCAAAGGATATCTGTTATTGAACTAAGATCATCTGATGAAGATTCTAATGTGCATTTTGCATAGAATCATATTACAATTCCTGTGATAATTATCTTAAATAAATTATTTCTCTCCCAATGATGAGTTTATGGACAACAACCTTGTAAAAAGGAGAAATTGTTACATGCATTAGATTTATGAGTTATAATAAATCTGTTTTTTGCTCTAATATATTTTCATATCTGTATGTCATATATTTTTCAGAGGAAAATTTCATATGTAATAATGAATGGTAATTTCCGGTTTTTTTACTTTAAATGAAAAATCTTTTCAAATAAAATGCTATGTAATATATGCAAAACTTAGAAGGTATAAATTATAAAAACATAAGAGAATATTACAGCCTTAAAAGTAATAACCAAATAGAATGGAGATCAATGAAATTGTAGTCAAGAGAGAATAAGGCAGAATACTGTGTGGTTTTAAAGACAAAATATGCTATGAAAAAGGAAATGAAATTTAAGTAAATCATAGCTTCATGAATGAAAATGAATGGGAAACCCTAAAATAAAGAGCAATTAAATGCAAAATATTACAAACTTGATTAGGAAATGGGTATTATGGCAGACGGAAAACTCAAATAATTTAAAAAAAGAATAAATAGAAGTTACTCAACTGACAAGATTGTAAGAAAATGTCATAAGACATACATACATACTGAATGGTAATTACCGATTTTTATTATTTTTAATGGAAAAGATCATCAAATAAAATATGTAATATAATATGCAAAATTTAAGGGTATAAGTCATAACAAATATAACAATAAATAGTCTCAAAAGTAATAAACAAATAGAATGGGGATCGAGTTTACGGTTTAGGATTTATACGGTCAGTTTCATTATAATTACTGCCCCAAATATTGCCTCTCTGGGAAATGGCTGAGGACTTAAGATGGGGAGGATTTAAAGGTTAAGAGAGAAGTGGCAATAGGATTTTTCTCAAGGAGGGAAACAATCTATCAGTTTAGATCTGTCGAACTATATAGTACAGTAACTCCGCCGATATTTTGGGAACAGATAGGCAGATGACTTTTATAGGTTATCTCTCTCGTTTTGTAGCCCTTTTTTCAAGCGTCTGAGTTGACTTCACATCTGCAACTAAGCTTCGTTGTACAGCAACTCGACTGATATTTTGGAAATATATAGGCAGATGATTTTTATAGATTACGTCTCTCTCTCTCTCTCTCTCTCTCTCTCTCTCTCTCTCTCTCTCTCTCTCTCCCTCTCTCTTTTTGTAGCCCTTTTTTCAAGCGTCTGAGTTGACTTCACATCTGCAACGAAGCTTCGTTGTACAGCAACCCGATTGATAT
>NC_061110.1:109609079-109616579 GCF_015104395.2 Macrobrachium nipponense
GTTTGTCTTTTCTTACGGCTGTTGTTCGTAAGCATTGCTGGTTCTACTTCTCTCTTCGCCTACGTTATATCTTAGTAAAGTTGATTCTTCTTAGAATAAGGGAGATGATTCAAACGGAGGAAGTGATAACTTAAAAACAGCTTTTATTTCTCAAACTCCATCACAAGAGAGATGGTTTGGTCAGAAGACCGCTCCGTTTGATAACTGGAATAGAACTAACATTTCAAAGCATCGTGTCGATAGCGAAACACTACTATCTTAGCGATTTACATACAAAAAAGAATAAGTAGTCCGCCGGCTCGGAAGTCATAAGTTTCCGGCGTAGGTTAACAGGTCAACCGTTCTTCCATGGAAGGTGTTGTGATCAGTTAACAGATACATGAATTGATGATGTACCCAAACGCAAACCAGGCTACTGCAAGCATTGCACAGCGTGATCTAGATTTGAGATTGTCACGTAGGACGCTCCTAATTCATTCCCAATGACCCCTCATGGTCATGGGTTCTATTTACAGGATATGTAATTATCTGTTACAAAAAATGTATTTATTACATATATATATATTATATAATATTATATATAATAATATTATATATATATATATATATAATTAATATATATAAATATATATATTAGTATATTATTAAAAAACATACAAAACGATCAAGGAGGATGAAGGGGGAATGAAAGACTTGCTAAAAGGGGTCAATTTATTCCCGACGTTTCGTGATGTCTTCACTACATTTTCGAGGGCTGCACAAAATAGATAACATAGATTACAAGAAGGCTATGAATGTAAAATTTAAAAAATGAAAGTGGCAAAATGATTACAAATTTTAAATATGAAATGGAACTAAAAGGACAACTTAGAAAACACAAAACGTAAAATAAATAGGGCAAAAAATTATTAAAATAAATGTAAAAATCTTAAAAATTCAAAATTTAAGAAGCAAAGCTGGACCAACCTATTTAGCGGCAATGTCAAGACTGGAGAGAAAAAAATAGACTAAGAGAGGTGCAGTGTGACAGCAGAGGTTTGGCTGTTTGTGTGTGTTTCACATTTTATGCTACGCCTGCCAACGTTCCAAAGCACAGCATTATCATCAAAGGTTAAAATCAGTGTTAATGAATGACAAGGGTAATGAGGAAAACTTTAATTAGATAAAATATAAAGTAAAAGAGGACACAAATTGTAAACCAGCGTAACAGCTCAAAATAGTAGCACAGGAAATCACACTTAGAGCGAGATCAAAAGAGAGAGAGAGAGAGAGAGAGAGAGAGAGAGAGAGAGAGAGAGAAAGGCCGTTCAGTGATGGAATTCATTGTGTACATAAACATGGGACTGAAAACCAATTAAGCTAGTGCTTCTCAAATCCAAATATCCATGATAAAAAAGGTGTAGGTTAACTCGGGAATATAACATTTAGGCCAAAGGTTAAGTGAATTCCAAGTGAGACTTAAAAAGGGAACCCACACGCCACTCGTTCGTTGTTACCTTTATATATATATATATTATATATATATATATATATATATATATATATATATATATATATATATATATATATATATATACATATATATATATATATATATATATATATATATATATATATATAGATATATATATATATATATATATATAATAACTTCAGGAAAGCCGAAGACACATGATAAGTTAAAGGATTTATTCTTTTACGAAATGTTTCGCACAAGGAACTTTGTGCATCATCAGTCTGTTAAAATAAAAGTACATTTTAAATTAATAAAAGCAAAATACAAATAAAAATTCCAATCTAAAATTTAAAATTTAAAAATTATAATTTAAAATTTAAAAAATTAGCATAATTCAAAGTTAAAAGTGAAATAAGAACATTAAAACACGACTACTAAAAACACCAACCATTCGCTAAGAAAGGAGGAGAGAGAATGACTAGAAATGAGATTGGGGTCAGAAAGAGACTATGCCAGGTATAGCGGAGACGATGAACTACCGCTATTCAATGAGGGAACAAGTCTTTTGATAAATAATGACTCGAGTGTTGTTAAATACTCAGAGTCCTTATTGTAACCTAAAATGGTTACATATATATATATATATATATATATATATATATATATATATATATATATATATCTATATATATATATATATATATATATATATATATATATATATATATATATATATATATATATATAAGGTAATTCAACGTTCTTAACAATTGTTAGATTGTTAGGAAGGGGCGGAAAGGAAAGTAAGATGAAAGAAAGATAATATAAACCAAAGATACTTTGATATAACAGGGGAACAGTCAAATAATGAAAGGGGCTGCAGCTAGGTGCCGACGAGACTGCAAAGATCATTGAGTAATGCCTATAGTGCACCGCGTGAGGGGAAGGTGCCAGTGGCTCATGACCTTTTTTGAGTCCCTTGGAAGTGGAGTTTGACATGTTGCCTCATTTCCCCAGTGGAACAGAGTGACACTTCAACAACCCACTGAAACCCAAGATTTCTGAGGCTTCTGCAGCCGACCAAATTAACGATAATAATTACAATTGCCATGTTAATAATGGCTCCTGTAATTTAGGCTCCGATAATTCCTTTCTAAATGTTTAATTTGTTGTATCCAAGAATGGGAGATTACATCATTTACAAATGAAACTCATCTTAGAGTTTTGGGAGCATAATCTAGGTGTAGTTGAGTCACATCATTAAAAATGCTTAATACATAAAGCAATTATTTCCTATCAGCTTTTTCTTTTGTCCGGAAATATCAGAGACTAAAAATCTCCTAACACAAAAAAAAAAAAAAAAATAGCACAGCAGAAAAAATATAGATTTTTTTAAAAAACTTTCTGGAGGAGAGAGGAAAAAAAAGGAAATTCAGTCAAGAAATTTTTCCGCTTAAATAAGCTATAATTACATTCTCCCCTAATACAGAAAAAGGGGAGATCATAAAAAAAAATTTGAACATACGGGGAAAAAATACGTATTTAAATTATGGCGCATAAATTCTGAAACAAAAAAAACTTTTTTTTTGCTGCATTCCATCCTGCCTTTACGCTCTAAATGCGCAGAGATTAAAACGAACCAGACGCTAAATATTCCCTAAATCCTTCCATGGGACTGAAATATATGAAAGACACGGGGAATAAAAGTGTGAGAATTTCTGAAAGAAAAAGGTATCGTAAATAAAGATAAATGAATGATTTGTTGAGAACCAGGAGTTTTTAGGAAAATAATGAGAACGCAAAATTGTTGATTTATGACGCGAGTTTTGTTTTACAGTCTTAATTTTATACATACACGCACACACACACATATATGTATATATATATATAGATATATATATATATATATATATATATATATATATATAGATATACTATGCATGCATACATAAATAACAACACACACATTTTGCAATTAAGAACTATTTGTTAGGAGAGGGTGGAAAGTGAGTATAAGTAATTATGTAATTGGCTACTACATATATATATATATATATATATATATATATATATATAATATATATATATATATATATATATATATATATATGCATATATATATATATATATATATATATATATATATATTATATATACATATAATATGCGTGTGTATGTGTGTGTGTGCTTTTTGGGTGTTTTCACACAAGGAAACGCACTGAACACAACACATATTTTCAACGAGATGAATGAATTCTTGAATACTGATAAAATAATAGTTGAGGCTCAGTATTTGTGATTGTAAGAAAGTCGAATTTACATAAGTCCAAATTCACACAAATTTATATATATCATATATATATATATATATATATATATATATATATATATATATATATATATATATATATATGATATATATATATATATGTATGATATATATATATATATATATATATATATATATGTATATATATATATATATATATATATATATATATATATATATATACTTATATATATATATATACACACCGTTGAAGCAGAGGATCATCCAAACATTGTCCTCTAAATTTAAAAAATAAAGTAACTCGTACAAGTCGGAAAAGACTTTGCCACCGGGTTGCGTTTTAATCTTTGCCAAAAAGTTTAACGAAACGATGCGAAGTTGTGGTCACTAGGGAATGGATCGCCTCTGCCCTCCTCCTCCTCCTCCTCCCTCCTCTTCCTCCTCCTCCCCTCCTCCTCCTACCTCCTCTCCTCCTCCTCCTCCTCTTCTCCTCCTGGTCTAAATAAGGTTAGCGAAAGAGAAAAGTCGCGATGATACTTATTATTGATGCAAATGACCCGGTGGGGATAAAAATTATATACATTGGAGCCATTAAGACGCTGCTGCTTTCATTTCCTTTTTTTATTTCTTTCTTCTTTTTTTGTACAGTAGGACGTATTTTAGTGTTTGATGGATACTCAGATGTATGACTTATGAACTGAATAGTATTATATATATATTAATATTATATATATATATATATATATAGGATATATATATATATATATATATACTATATATATATATATATATATATATATTTATATAAATATAGCCAAAGGCCGAGCACTGGGACGTTTGAGGACATTCATCGCTTAAACGGAAACTGACAATAAAAGGTTTGAAATGTATAACAGGTGGAAAACCTCAAGTGTTATGAGAGGGTGGAAAGTAAGATGGGAAAAAACTAATATGAAAGGAGGTACAATAAAAGGAACGTAAGGGGGTTTGCAGCTAGTGTCCGGAGGCAGGCTGTAAAGAACTTTAAGTAATTCTTACAATGCACCGCTTGAGGTGCACTGATGACTCTAGCACCCTACAACTAATGTTTTTTTTTTTTTCTTTTGACGTTATTAAAGCATATTCTTTCATACACAATTCCTCTGGAAGTCAACTACTGATTTACCAGAGATTATCAATACTAATACATTCTATTTATAAGATAGTATTAATATATGTTTGCTTAATATTAACATATATATCTTCTAGTCTATAACTAATTTCTAAGGAAAACAGAAATATATCCCACACTTTCCTCTCCCGTAGGAATGTTGCCGTCAGTGCACTCCACATGGTGCACTGTAGGTATTACTTAGGGTTCTTTGCACCTACTTGCAACCCCTTTCATTCGTTTTATCATACCTTGGGACCTCATAGGCCCCAGCGCTTAGCCTTTGTCAAATTTTGTGTTCTTTCGTGCTATATCAATTTCTTCGATTTTTTTTTTTTTCACTTTTGACAGCTGTTTCTTTATTGAGAAACGACATCCCCTGATCTACTATGTCGATCTTAGGAAGGTTCATATTTTGTTTACATGTTGTGGACGCGGAAGCAAAGTCCATATACACTCAACCAAACTTTGCTGCTAACGGGAAGTGAAGGTCTCATTCTTGAAATGTTTGCTTTGACGTCCTCAGCCTGTAACTAAAAATGTACCTTTTGGAATCTGAAATCAGTTCTGGGAATGGCGTTGGTAGGCGAAGAAACGGCTGCTGATAACAATTGGAAGAATATGAAAACCATTCTTCGACATTTTACACATTTTAAAGTATATGGAGATAAATGAACATAGTTTTTATTATCAACATAGTCTCCTATAAACTTGAAATAATATATATATATATATATATATATATATATATATAAATATATATATATATATATATATATATATATATATATATATATATATATATATATGAAAGGCTCATTAAAACACTCCTGTTTAAAGCTAAGGACTATTTCGGTGGACTAACTTCCATCCTTATCAAGTACTTGATACGGGTGTTTTAATGAGCCTTTTATACTTGGGACGTATCTGTTTTAACAGTATTTAATTCATATATATATATACATATATATATATATATATATATATATATATATATATATATAAATATATATATATTATATATATATATATATATATATATATATATATATATATATATATATATATATATACACATAAAAACTCAACGAAGAAAATAACCCATGTTAACTACTCTCTCTCTCTCTCTCTCTCTCTCTCTCTCTCTCTCTCTCTCTTCGAAGGCCCAAGTGCAAAACTATAACCAGTAAAACAGTGATGCATTGGAATCCTGATATATCTTTGGTTAATGTAATTAAGAAGTTTGCACCAGAAGTTCCAGCTCATTAGCACTTGAACTCTGACGAGACTGCATAGTTCTGGGTCCAGTAGCGGATGAAATGTCCTCCAGAGTAACTCTCAACTGTATTATATTTTTTCGAAATTGTTTTTTTTATTTATAGCTTATTTTTCATCCTAAAATATATTTGTATCAATTCAGGTTCTCAACTCAGCCTGTAGATGATTTTGGAAATTGCTTTTTCGTTTATAAGGTTATTTTCATGTAAAAATAAATTATTTGTATCAATTCATGGTTTCAAATCAACTAAACGTATAATATATTTTTGAAAACTGTTTTTTATTTATAGTTTATTTTTCATCTAAAATATATTTGTATCAATTCAGGTTCTCAATCAGCTGTATTTATGAAATTTTTTTTTTTGTTTTTTTTTTTTTTATATAGTTTATTTTTCACCTAAAATATATTCGTATCAATTCAGGTTCTCAACTCAGCTGTATATATATTTTTGGAAATGTTGTATTTTTGTTTATAGCTTATTTTTTTATTCAAAATATATTTGTGTCAATTCAGGTTCTCAATTACAGAATTCTTCGGGAAATATTCTAAGGTCAAGAGATATTCTCAAAATAAATATGTGAAAAATATAGATTTTAAAGAGCGTTGGAAAGCCTGGTCCTGAAGACAGCAAAACGTGACATTTCTGACTTGACATTTTGAAATCATCCAGATCAAGTAAACAATATTCAATAACAGTATAAACTCCTTCTTTCAAAAGAGCTCCGCCTCCTTCTTGAAGGCATAAACGGCTTTATTTTCTATTTCGTCCCTTTTTCGGTTTATATGCTAGTTACCCTGTGCATTCATCTTAGCACACACACATATACATACACACACACACACACACACACACACAATATATATATATATATATATATTATATATATATATATATATATATATATATATATATATATTAGTATATATAAAATTTGTGCGTGTATGTAATGTTTAATACTTTTGTAACAATAAGTTTGAAGACATAACAATTAATAAGTCACAGCCATCTTAATTAATCGTTGAGTAAATGAATGCATGTATCAATATAAGCATACACCTTGCTTGCAGAAAAATCTTCCTGGTTGTAGATACGTGAGAGAGAGAGGGGGGGTGGGGGTGGGGGGTGGGTATAGTGAGAATCAGTGAGAATCGTAGTGTTATAAAATGCCTTAAATATTGATAAAAAGATTTTGGATTTTAAAACATGCTTAGATTCTCGATCCTATCTATGTAGGGAACAGGATTCAATAACGACGTGTCTGATAAAGACGACGGACATTAGTTTGATTTTTTAAAATACGGAATTAAGATAATAGCTAACTAAG
>NC_061110.1:109620785-109635785 GCF_015104395.2 Macrobrachium nipponense
ACCAAACAATTATCTTTGAATATTATGGATTATCCGTTTCATCGGATAATCCATTAAATTAACCACGTTCAAACAAACAAAAATTAAAATAGATTAAACGTAAATGATGCCTTCATTACAACTTTCGGGTTTCCTGTTTCCACCAGACGGGCAACAACGTAAAAAACAAAAAGGATACTTTTTTTTTTTTTTTTTTTTTTTGCAACCGCCCGCCCCCGCCCCCACCCCTTCTTCTGAAAAGGCGCACCAATCATCCGCTCGATCATCGACTTCAGCCTGTTGAGGTCGTTCCTGGAATCTGGAAAAGCTCCTCAGCTTCTATATTGGAGCTTTGGAGATGGTGGAAAAGTCGATATTTTCTTACATGGCAAATAGTCATAAAAATAAGTTAAACTAGTAAACAAAAGAACTAT
Organism: Macrobrachium nipponense; assembly: GCF_015104395.2. Taxonomy (NCBI): domain Eukaryota; kingdom Metazoa; phylum Arthropoda; class Malacostraca; order Decapoda; family Palaemonidae; genus Macrobrachium; species Macrobrachium nipponense. The sequence continues at coordinate 109,621,199 of NC_061110.1, forward strand.
GTAATTTGCGTTGGTGGTTTTCTGGTTAAGGTTAACAATGAATATGGAAGATGGAAAGGTGGGGGGGGGGTGGGGGGGGGGGGCGAGAGGGGTGAGAAGGGATAAATGGGAGGGGCTTATGTTGACTGTCTGACTGATAGTTCTAAAATATAACATCTGAACTTTCAGATACGTTATATTGTAGTTAATAATGAGGTAAATAACGTTCCTTAGGGGTTACTAAAATAAAAACTCCAAAATACCTTGAAATTTAGTAGATGACTACATCTATAAATTAATAAAAAAAAAATATATATATATATATATATATAATATATATATATATATATATATATATATATATATATATATATTATATATATTTATATATACTAGCACTGAAGTCTTGCGCGATGAAAAATATGTACACCCTGGTCGTGGTAGCCTCAACTCGGTGAAGCATTGTCTCTTGGTAAAATCGCAGACTGTATGGGAGAGAGTATAAAAAGGGGCATTTTTAAGTGAAAAAATAACCTTCCTATTCCTGACTACTGGGGTACAGGAGTCTGCAATCCCTACCTGAACTGGTAGGTATTGTGATGCCACAGATCATGCTTATCACAGTCTTGAAGCCGGATGATATCCTTGGATTGTTGGCCAACCTCGTTTCTGCCCATAAGTTTGTACAGTCACAGAGGTTCGTACAGTCACACTGCACTAGGGCACGGGCTCCCCCCACCCCCACCCCCAACACCACACCACGTGCAAGAAAGCACAATGACTCTACCTTCCCCTATAAGTGTACACTGAGAACTAAGGATACTGAGGCACCCATATTCTTGCATCCTATAACCATGCTCTGGTCACATGATACAAGAGGTCCTGGTATCCCGCAACCCACTGAATAATAATGTAGCATTTATTTGATCTTCAGTAAGGTAATTCAGAAAGTCATTATTATGTGAATCTTGGTTGCAGAAAATAAAAACTTGATACTAGTGAAATATGGCCACTACTCTTCTCTTGAAAATCAGTCAAGACCCCACAAATCTCTTTCGAAAAAGAAAGAGAAAGATAAAACCTTGAAACCAGAAATACCAAAATACATTGTGGTTTTCAGCTCTTTTCTACGGGAGAAAAAAAAAAAGTTGGTCTTAATTCTCACCCCTTTATATAACCTATAATTGCACTTTCCCCTAAGTATCGAAAGAGGGAAGATCATTTAAAAAAAGGAGAGAGAAGAGACAAACCTTTGGGGGAAAAATATACGATTTTAAAAACGTGGAGGAAATGCTCCTAAAGGACTGACTGTTCCTGTTTCGCAGCATTCCGTCCTTTCTGTGCCTCTGAAATGCATAGAAATTGAAGTTGAGCCTGCAGGAATGCTCTCTAATGTTCCCCGGGGGACTGAAATAAATCAGGGACACACGAAATAAAACCAGGGATTTTTTGGAGCGCAGGGGAAAAAATGACAAATGTAAAAGTAAGACTCTTTTGCCAGATCGTAATGAATAATTCTAGAATCGCACTTATGAATCAAGCAGTATGAATTTTAATAAGAGTTTGCCATTAAAATTTCTATCTTTTATCTATTGATAAGAGAGAAGGTTCGAATCGAAGAAATGGAGGAGAAACATAAAGATGAACGCGATTTATCTGCTCTTTAAAACTGAATGAAAACTGTTGATGATAAGACGCTTTGTGAATAATGATCTACAGAAATGCTAATATTAATCTAAATATTCATCTACACCAGGAACCTTGATGACCTTTTTGATACTATTAGGAATGATAACGATATTCAGGAGTTTTTATGTATTTGCAGTGAAAGTATTTCGTTGGTTTCAAGATGATTATGGAAAAGCGCCTCCGCTTCTTTTAGATACTTTTATAACTTTTATAGCAAGCAGACCAGTTTTGGAAGTATGCTGAAGGAGAGTGCAAAGACTCCTTGCAGATTTGGTGAAGTCTACTCAGGATCAAACAGTCTGACCCAGTCAGTCGAATTTTAATTAATGATATGCATCAAGAGAGCATGAGCTGTATAGGTAAAAATGGAATGCATAAATTACAGAATAATCAAGATCAAAATAACATATATATAATACACATATATACATATATCTATATTTATATGAATAAATATATTAACGTAAACAGGAATACGTAGCATGCATGGCATAAACTAAAAAAAAATCCGAAAAAGGAATATTGATTGAAAGCAGGGTACATTCTTTTTCACTACGGCAGTTTCGAGAATGTTGCCAAAGTTCCCGTCACCAGGGACAGGATCACCTCCGCCCCGTTGAAGGTAATGCGATATAACTCTAATGAACTATGCACCTCTTGCGGACTGCGGGGGCAAAAGTGTATTACTTCCTAATTAAACTCCTACGACACGCGACCCAACACGAGATGGAAATACCTTCACGCATGCTGGGAGCTCTCATTAGCGTCTTCTATAAGAACTTCCCGTGGTTTATAGGAAATTTTAGTTTCTTTTCTGACCATCACAAAGAAGTAATCTTATACGCCATGGTTATTTTTTTCTGTGTTTGCTTTCAAATGCAATACAGGAGCTAATGATATTTGAAAAGAACAATATAATTATTGGCATAGAGAATATTATTTTTAATCTGGTGAAGGTCTTTCTATCCCTGTTTGAAAACCAGGCAATGGTTCGAATCCCGCCGAGGAGGGTACACTTATCAGTTATAATTCCCCTTGGGTGTAAGTTATTCCTATTGTATAGTGAATTGGATATCAAACGATATTCTTGGCCTCATATTTGTGTATCTAAAAAGTTACGAGTGTAAAAGTGACGAAAGAAAAGTTCATAAACACGCGCGCATATATATATAATTTATAATATATATATATATATAAATAATATATATTCAATATATTATAATATATATATTAATTAAAGCGTTCATAAACACGCGCGCATATTTAAAAATAACATGATATATATATATATATAATATATATATATATATATATATATAATATTATATATATAAATATATATATATATGACATATATTCATAACATATATATAATATATATATATATATATCATATATATATATATAACTATATATATAATATATTATATATATATATATATATATTATATTACATCATATATATATATCTATATAATATATATAGTATATTATATATATACATACATATATATATAGTATAATATATATATATTCTATATATATATATAGATATTATATATATATATCTCTATATATATTATATGATATATATATATATATATAACATATATATATTACCACACACACACATACACACACACACACACACACACACACATATATATATATATATATATATATATATATATATATATATATATATAATATATATATACCGTGTACTTCTAACATTGTGATGTCACATACATACATTCAAATATAACGCAGAGACGAAACGAGCAAAGCAAAAAAATCAATTCTCGTCTTCCAAGAATAGCTGTGACTTTAATGTCACAAAGACATAACTTCAGGATATCTTCCACCCTATTTTCCCGCAGACTTCCTGAAAGACCCAGTTCCTGAAAGAGGCCGGGTATCTTATTTGGCAAGCGAGGTGGAGAACGTTAGTCCATACACAGGGAACGGCTGAGTTCACTCGAGGAAGTGAAAGAAAAAGTGTCCTGGAAATTAAGAATGGGGTTGCTATTACTCACGTCTGCCTGAGCCGTAAGAGTTAGCTTTGAAGTGAAGGGAAATTGTGAAAGAGGACGTGAGTAAATTGTTTGTATCGACTTTTTTTTATTTTTTTATTATTATTATTTTTTTTTTTTTGCATTTTACTCTTGGTAACTTTCATTCGAAACCGTCTATGGAAGGCATGAGTGGGAAGACATGGAAAGTTGAATTTGACTGCTGGTGTCAGACATGGTTTAATTTTCTAAGGGATAAAAGCAATTGGTATCTTCCCTAGATAGTGACCCCCAAAAGTTTTAACCATATAGTGACCCTTAAGAGTTTTAACCAGATAGTGAACCTCACGAGTTTTAACCAGATAGTGACCCTTAAGAGTTTTAACCAGATAGTGACCCTTGAGGGTTTTAACTACATAGTGACCCCCAAAAGGTTTTAACCAGATAGTGACTCCCAAAAGTTTTAAACAGATAGTGACCCCAAAGGGTTTTAACCAGGTAGTGACCCTTAAGAGTTTTAACTAGATAGTGACTCCCAGAGGTTTTAATCAGGTAGTGACCCTGAAGGGTTTTAACCAGATAGTGACCACTAAGGGTTATAACCAGATAGTGACACCGAAAGTTTTTAACCAGATAGTGACCCTTAAAGGTTTTAACCAGATAGTGACACCGAAGGGTTTTAACTAGATAGTGACCCTTAAGAGTTTTAACCAGTTAGTGACCCCGAAGGGTTTTAACTAGATAGTGACCCCAAGGGTTTTATCTAGATAGTGGCCCTCAAGGGTTTAATCTAGATAGTGGCCCTCAAGGGCTTTAACCAGATAGTGACCCCCAAGAGTTTTCTCAGATAGTGACCCCAAGGGTTTTAACCAAATAGAGACCCCAAGGGCTTTAACCAGATAGTTACCCCCAAGGGTTTCAACCAGATATTGACCCCTAAAGGTTTAAAACAGATAGTGACCCCAAGGGTTTTAACCAAATAGAGACCCCAAGGGCTTTAACCAGATAGTTACCCCTAAGGGTTTCAACCAGATGTTGATCCCTAAGGATTTTAACGAGGTAGTGACCCGCTTTGTATCCACCTTTGCGGCTGTGTAGTACAAGTCCATTGGGGATTACCATAAAAAAAAACATAACCAAAAGACTGCAAATATTATAAAGATAATGACCCCCAAGAAATATTAGTCCTAGATAACGACCACCGAACTTGTTTGGTGGTCACTATCTAGGATAGATCCAGCAACTGGATGGATAGATGCTGTTGTGAAAGATCCGTTATTTTTTAGAATGAAACTTTCAAAAATATATTTACTTATAAATGTTTAACTATAACATAGAATATCTTGGAATTCGGTTCATTTGGAACATGATGCAAAGGAAGACTTATTTATGATCAAGTAGGCTATTCGACTGTCACAAAAGCAAACCCTGTGAACAAATTTCTGTTAAATTAGCAATAACATTTATTGACATTTAGGCTGCAGAAAATCATCGTCGTGAGGAATAGATTGTCTGTACACACGCTGGCGCGCTCACACACAAATATATATATATATATAAATTATATATATATATATATATATTATATATATATATATATATAATATATATATATATATTATATATATATATGTGGTGTGTGTGTGTGTGTGTGTGTGTGTGCTTTACATCATTCTAGACAAAAGTAAACTATCACCCTTTACTATTTTTCGTATCCTGACGTAAAGCTTTTTTTATTTTGTTTTATTTTTCTTTTTTTTTACAAAACTTTATTCGGTTGGAATAAATCCTCTTTTGAGCCCTGTCCAATTGATGGTATGATTGCTTTCACTAGCATTGTGAGTATTGCACTGGGGCATATTAGCTGTTAATTGCTATGAATTATAAAAAGCAATTTTTTGGCGATGCTTTGGCTCGTTATCTACTGTGTTTACTACTTTTGCTTGTTATCTGCGCCTTTGCTACTCCGAGGTGCTATAGTAGATTCACATCAACCATGCATTTGACGTCTAGGCCAGTCCCTTACGACGCTAAGGGACTGGCCTAGACGTCAAACGCAAGATTGATGTGAATCTAATCTAAACACCGTATGGTAAATGTAAAGTAGCCGGTCGTACGAAGATATCGCTTATTGATATAATTTGTCGACCACGCATTATAGAAATAGGTGTATATAATACTTCGATCCCCTAGGGGCTAGTACTAAAAACGGCGTCCCACGGAGCTTCCGCGTACATAACTATGGTGTTTGCGCATGGTAACACTGCGTCAAGGGCTTAAATAATATCCTATTTCGAATATTAACGGTGTAATTCGCACACAGTAAATTATTAAAACACTTTTCAGTTGCAAATGTACACCGAGGTATCCTTTTATTTACCTAGAACTTACACATAGCGTAAAACTTAAAGCCCGGGACGCAGTGTTATAATTTTTTTTGCCTATTATAGATCTGCATTTCAACACCCGTCTGTAAAGCAAAATTAATTGAAATTCATTTGCTGAAAACAACTGAAATAATTTATATTTCATTGAGGATTGTCACCTAATGATATATTGCGTCTAAATTATCTTCCAACAAAAAATTATTTACAGTCAGATATTTCAACCGCAGTTTCTCTAAACTTTGGAATGCAATCCTTTGACAATGCCAGTGTTTTTCGTAACTTCAGGATGTTGCTTAAAACTTTCCTGACATTGCCTTCGTTATGTGAATTAAGTCCAAACTCACTGACCATGTTGAAACCAGATGCATTGCCAAAGTTGGACTCTCTCTCTCTCTCTCTTCTCTCTCTCTCTCTCTCTCTCTCTCTCTCTTCATATAAAAGTACGGTCTGTTTTCTTCTTTACTATTCAAATATGTCTAATGTTAAAAAACAGTTATAATGTATGTATGTATCATAGACCACTTTGAAAGTAGTCTATGGTATATATGTATGTATGTATAAGGTTTTAGGCTTCCTCTTTCACGAAGATAAATATATGAGGTTGTAGTCCACAGGGGAAAAGAAAAGCTGAAATTCCTTTTAGCTCAACAGTTTCGGCCCTTATCGAGAGTTGTTTATTAATAATCTCGGTAAGGGCCAGTGGAGGCCGAAACTGTTGAGCTAAAAGGAATTTCAGCTTTTCTTTTCCCCTGTGGACTACAACCTCGTATTTATGTATGTATGTATGTATGTATGTATGTATGTATGTATGTATGTATCATAAAGTGGGAGGGTGTTATTCTCCGAACATACTCAATCTAGCTGGACAAGAGGAAAAACTGTAGTAACAAACTGCCCTCTCACAGCGATAAAGATGCACAGATATGGAAAAAAGATACGTTGCTGACATCAAGAGCTCAGGGGGAGGAGAGAAAAAATGCTCAAGTATGTTCCGAAGGCCACTTCCTACAAAGGGGGGAAAAGTGAGAGAGAGAGAGAGAGAGAGAGAGAGAGAGAGAGAGAGAGAGAGGACTACAAATGCATATCATACATTGTTTGTAACTTTGTAACATTAATTAAAAAGAAAGGATAATTGTCAGATATTTTGGGCATAAACAACATTCGAACGGTGCTAGTCCTTTTTGTGGAAGATTTTGTCACTAACGTGTCTGAGGTCTTTTATTTAAACAGTTATTAGTCTAGAGAATAATAATAATAATAATAATAATAATAATAATAATAATAATAATATAATAATAATAATAATAATAATAATACAGCTTTCATTGAAAATAATGGCTATTTCAGCCGCATTTATTTTGTATAGAAGTTTCTCTATTCTTCTTATTACTGACTTGTCTTCTGTACATAAGTTGGCTATTAAAACGCCAAATGGGGAATTCATGTCAAAAAAGTGGTATCTGTCAAATGGAATATATTATACAATTGGAAAAATGCCATGGTTTTTTTTTTTTTTTTTTTTTTTTTTTTTTTTTTTTACATGAATCCTCCATTTGGCGTTTTAATAGCCAACTTGAGTACAGAAAAGTCAAAATGAAGATCTTCGGCATATAATAATAATAATAATAATAATAATAATAATAATAATAATAATAATAATAATAATAATCATGACAAAGTAGAATTGAACATTACGTCGTGATCTTGATGGTAATAAAATAAACATTGTTTTAGTGATTTCCCTATATTACTGCCTTATGTATCCTTAGAACTTCCTCAAAGGAAGTGTCCCTCGAAGACATTTACTCCTTAAATGCATACCTGTATTGGCCTTCCCTCTTTCCTGAAACAAACAACCTAATAAACTTGGCTAGCACGGATAGTATTTGCATGGGTGGGTTTAAACATTTTGGAATCGGTTCATAGCTGTGGTTAAATTCTCAGAGACTGCAACTTGATTCTACTTGTTTTATAGCAGTTTTCTATCTATGGTGTCTATTTTAAGGACGGTAAGATGCCCGTTATATAAGACAATCATCTAGTCTATTTTTCATGCCCTTGCATTTGCATAATAATTTGGTATTTTGAAACACTACCGATGATTTACCTGCCAGCAATGCTGATTTAGTTTTTTTTTTTTTTTTCTTGAAAGCTTTGGAAATAGTTTTCTAAACTTGACAAATAAAAGCATATCATCAAGGGAGCAGGATTAAGAGGCTTTGTTCGGGACTTTGAAAAAGAAAATATCTTTTAATGGATTGGCTCCCATGGGGTACCCATCAGACCGAGTGGGTTATTGCTATGCTTTAAGATGTACACATCGTCAGAGCCCATTACAATGAAACCCTGGAGAATGGGGTCAGTGTTTCCCAAAAGGTCTCATTAGCATGGTTGGCTTGGTCTTGGCCTGCCACCTCTGTGGCCGCGAGTTCAATTCTCGGGCATTCCATTGAGGGGTTAGAGATGTGTATTTCTGGTGATAAAAGTTCACTCTCGACGTGGTTCGGAAGTCACGTAAAGCCGTTGGTCCCGGTGCTGAATAACCACTAGTTCCACGCAACGTAAAAACACCTTACAAACAAACAAAAGGTTTAAGTGTACGTAACACAGTATTAAAGTAGAGTCACCTAAGGGAATTTTTATTTATCAGCAATGGCAAAACCAGATATCGATCTAATTTGGATGACAATCAGTAAACTTCGCATCTTCAGGAGAAAGCTAGAACTCGATTTACAATTTCATAAATTTTTCAGTTTCAGAAGTCCATTTGATGACTTACAATTGCATTAATTTTTCAGTTTCAGAAGTCCATTTGATAATTTACAATGTCATAAATTTTTTAGTTTCAGAAGTCTAGTGCAGCGATGAGAATCAACGAACTGAGACAACAGTCATATCCTGTTTTATGTAACACTTGCTACATAATCCACCACTTTGGAAGAGGTACTTTAAGTTTCTGAGGTGGAATGTAACTGAGATTTGATGGTCAAATTAAATTACATCCAGTGGGACATCGCCACCCGATTTTCTTTTTCACTTGGATCGTTGGACCTTAATTAAGAATAGACCTGTCTTATGATCGTTAATTAACAAATAATCAGATTTCCATGGACACTTTCATGAAAATCTGATAACAGTAATAAAAGAATTATAATCGTAATAATAATGTGGACAAAAGCAGTAAACTCAGGTTTAGTGATGGCGAAGTTTGATATAATAATAATAATAATAATAATGGCTAAAGAGTGCATGGGAAGAAGGACTATTAAAAGTAGACGAAGACCCAGAAATATACAGAGACAGGAGAAAGACAGACAGAACAGAGGACTGGCACAACAAACCAATGCACGGACAATACATGAGACAGACTAAAGAACTAGCCAGCGATGACAGTTGGCAATGGCTGGGTGGTATTTATAGTGTGGGGTTCCGGGTTGCATCCTGCCTCCTTAGGAATCCATCACTTTTCTTACTATGTGTGCCGTTTCTAGGATCACACTCTTCTGCATGAGTCCTGGAGCTACTTCAGCCTCTAGTTTTTCTAGATTCCTTTTCAGGGATCTTGGGATCGTGCCTAGTGCTCCTATGATTATGGGTACGATTTCCACTGGCATATCCCATATCCTTCTTATTTCTATTTTCAGATCTTGATACTTATCCATTTTTTCCCTCTCTTTCTCTTCAACTCTGGTGTCCCATGGTATTGAGACATCAATGAGTGATACTTTCTTCTTGACTTTGTCAATCAACGTCACGTCTGGTCTGTTTGCACGTATCACCCTATCCGTTCTGATACCATAGTCCCAGAGGATCTTTGCCTGATCGTTTTCTATCACTCCCTCAGGTTGGTGCTCGTACCACTTATTACTGCAAGGTAGCTGATGTTTCTTGCACAGGCTCCAGTGGAGGGCTTTTGCCACTGAATCATGCCTCTTTTTGTACTGGTTCTGTGCAAGTGCCGGGCATTCGCTTGCTATGTGGTTTATGGTTTCATTTTTCGTATTGCACTTCCTACATGGGAGAGATGTATTCCGTCTATCGTTCTTTGAACATATCTGGTTCTTAGGGCCTGATCTTGTGCCGCTGTTATCATTCCTTCAGTTTCCTTCTTTAGCTCTCCTTTCTGTAGCCATTGCCATGTGTCATCGCTGGCTAGTTCTTTAGTCTGTCTCATGTATTGTCCGTGCATTGGTTTGTTGTGCCAGTCCTCTGTTCTGTCTGTCTTTCTCCTGTCTCTGTATATTTCTGGGTCTTCGTCCTACTTTTTATTAGTCCCTTCTTTCCATGCACTCTTTTAGCCATTCGTCTTCACTGGTTTTCAGATATTGCCCCAGTGCTCTGTTCTCGATGTTGATGCAAGTCTTCTATACTTAGTAGTCCTCTCCCTCCTTCCTTTCGTGTTATGTATAGTCTGTCCGTATTTGCTCTTGGGTGTAGTGCTTTGTGTATTGTCATATGTTTCCTGGTTTTCTGATCTATGCTGCAGAGTTCTGCCTTCGTCTATTCCACTATTCCTGCGCTGTATCTGATTACTGGCACTGCCCATGTGTTTATGGCTTTTATCATATTTCCAGCGTTGAGTTTTGACTTGAGTATCGCCTTGAGTCTCTGCATATATTCTTTCCTGATCGTGTCCTTCATCTCTTGGTGTTTTATATCCCCTCCTTCCATTATTCCCAGGTATTTGTATCCTGTCTCATCTATGTGTTTGATGTTGCTCCCATCTGGTAGCTTTATCCCTTCAGTTCTCGTTACTTTGCCTTTTTGTCCTTTTTGTTGTTTACTAAGGCGCATTTTTTTCTATTCCAAACTCCATCCTGATGTCCCCAGATACAATCCACCTTACAGTCTGGATTAGGGTATCTATTTCCTTGAATGTTCTTACCATACAGCTTGATGTCGTCCATGAACATCAGATGGTTGATTCTGTTGCCTCTTTTCTTGAGTTGGTACCCGACATCCATCTTCTGTAGTACTTTTGTCATGGGAATCATGGCTACTACGAAGAGTAGTGGGGACAGTGAGTCTCCCTGGAAGATCCCTCTCCTGATATTAACCTCTGCTAGTCTTATTCCAGAGCTTGTAAGTATTGTATTCCAGTTGCGCATTGTATTTTTGAGGAAGCTGATGGTGTTTCCTTGGCCCCATATATTTTCAGGCATTTTATTAGCCATGTGTGTGGTATTCAGTCGAAGGCTTTTCTTTTTATAGTCTAATCCATGCCATGCTTAGGTTGTTTTCCTTCTCCTACTGTTCTTCATTACATTATTATTATTATATTATTATTATTATTATTATTATTATTATTATTATTATTATTATTATTATTATTATTATCTATTTTCCCCGCAACAAGTCAATGTCTCAGTTTTCTGTCGTACATATATGATTCAGTTATGCGAAACTAAAATCAGTTTTCCTTTATCTGTGGCTTCTTAGTAACAGAAATTCATGTCTTATAAAATCAAGCATAACTGGGGTATTGAACTGCTCCACAATAAAATAAAATAATTTATTTCATGGTATATCGAAGGAAAAACCTGGTTCGAATGCTGTGTGCATTCTTGTCATGATATCAATTAGTGAAAGAAAAAAAAATTCCAGGGAATGATAATAAGCATATTCATCATTCTGAAAAAAGAAAGTTACTTTTGTCTTCGAGTATTCGATAAAAATTATTATCAAGGACTTCCACGGCTTATCGATGTCAAGACTACGTTTTAAAGCTTACCTTTGGTACTCTTCATCAGAGCACATTCTTCAGGAAGGAGGTGGTTCATATTGCCTAGAAATCCTCAGTTTTTGGTAATGGGTCTGTGAGCTCAACCTTAAAAAATGGTTACGTTTAATAAGGAATGCTTAGTAACAGTTTTCAGTAAGAACCAGTTAGAAGAGCCTTCCTCGGAGGAAATGGATAATCAAGCTTTGTAGATATCTCAGGTCTAAATATAATAATGAGTTTTCCCATTTTCGTTCAAAGAACATCCATAACCTGTTTCGTATATTTCATATCACAGTTTAAATGCGTATCGCTCATCTTAGCTATAAGTACCATCATTGCTTGGGGGGGCAAAATAAGAGTATTATATATATGAGATATATATATATATATATATATATATCTATATATATAGATATATATACATATATATATATATATATCTATATATATATATATATATATATATATATATATATATATATTTTTAATTCCTTTTGGAATTCCCGAAGGTCACACGATATTTCATCGAATTGGCTATCGAGAATGCCGAGATAATGAAGGCTACCACAGCGGAAATATTTAGTCCATTTTCAAATAGAAATGAAAATTCGCTTAGGATTGAATTAGACATTTCCATGCCTTGGTTGTTAATACAGAGTCGCATCATTACTTTACCTTTTCGGCAGAAATTCGTGTATTGTTTTCACAGTGGCAAAGCATAAACTTTCTTCGGGAATTTGCAGGTTAGAGAATATTGTGTTAAACTCTGGCTGTGCGGGAGAGCTCAAGAATTCCGCTGGTTCTGTTATTGCAACTAAACTATTTTCTTTACACTTTAGTTCTTGGTTTGAAGAATGAATTTTCGGTGAGACTCGTGTCTGTATGCTAATGCTTTCGGCAACTTACGCATTAGACTACAAGCAAAGCGAAAAGTCTTACGCCTAAACAAAGGCAGTAGCGTTTAACTTTGGGAACTAAAGATCTTCCAAGAAATATATTCATCAGGCTCGCAGCTTTATCGTGAAATGTTTATAAATAAGTTTTGATACTTAATACTTGACTGTTTTCAAAATTCTTCATCCGGCCTTTTATAAACAAATCTTTTCTTGTTATATGTATTTTGTTTTTTCTCTATCATTCGTAGACCAACGTTACAATCTGCCATAATTTTGTTGCCATCACTTCGTTAACAAATAAAGAAAATCATTTTAAGAGAAACTTTGATTAATCGCTTTCATTTCCACCTTAAACATGAAAAGTTCAATGGTCAGCACATTAATTCTTTTAATTAATTACACAACAGCCTCCTTAAAACGACAGTCAATCAACATTGTCTGAAAGGTTTCCCTTTCTGTCACGAAATTCAAACAGTTTTATGACTAAGGTTGCTCCACATTGCTGTACATGACATTTCCACATATTAGCAACTCATCGCAAGTCAACTACATATTGGTAGTCATAATCCTCATACGATTATCCAGCATTTGCCACAGATTTGTTGTTCTTTTAGCGTGACTGACATGTTTTCAAGCTATTGCTACAGGTATGCGATATTTTCGAGACTTATATTTACGACATGTTTTAGTGTAAAACATATCATTAATACATGTCGACCCCATACAAATACATATAGCTGAAAGTTTGATGACATATCAACGAATGTCAGTCAAGAATAAAACTTTTGACCAGAGGGGATAGTCATATGAAGCGCTGATTTTGGATACCACTATGTTGTCGACTTGTACTCAGCCTGTTTGTGATGGGTGTATGTGATAGGTTTCCGATGTGTGTTTGTGATAGGCTTACTTATGTAGACATATTTTGGGGCCAGAAGGAATCATGGAAGGGTTCTCCGAGGGAGTTAACTGTTGGGCAAAATAATATCACAGTGCCCTAAGATTATAGAATTCTATCATATACGTATGCATGTGTGTGTATATATATATATGTGTGTGTGTGTGTGTGTGTGAGTGTGTGTGTGTGTACGTGGGTGGGTGTGTGGGTGTGTGTGTGTGTTTCAGTAACAAATTGGCACCTAACATATGAACGGCAATATCACTAACTTGAAACAGCTATACAGAAAAGCCATTAGTAGTGCATCCAATTTCCTTGAACGTGCTGTGTTATTCTTAACCCTGCTTTGCATGCATTTTCTCTCATCCTGAATATTAAGATAATTCAGTTCCAACACCTTCTCTATTCTGCAAATCCAGCACCTCTCAAGTCTTTTAGTTCTCTTTCCACCAAAAACTTTAGATTTTTTTTCTTTTGTTAACCCATCGTTTCATTTGCTCCCTATATGATTGAACCATCTTTCGTGGAATCTATTAAATTCTCACCTTTGCAATACTCCACTCATGATCTATATCTTATCCAAAAATCATGTACCATACAGTGAAACAAAAACCTGAAAAAAAATGGAGCAGGAATATATAAAGATTGGATGAAATTTGCCAATACAGGTGTCTTTAGCTAGACTCCTAGCATCACATCATATATATATACTGAAGGAAGAACTGTGATTTTGATAGTGTCACCTCTATCACCTTTTCCCGTTCCAGGCATACCTAAAACACCCTAGTTAGCCATTCCGACAAACCTCAGCATATCACTCGTAATGACAGCAATTGCAATCACCAATCTTACAACCTAAATGGTGACTTGTGCAACCGTCACGAATTTATATTTGCCTCTTCCACTCTCATTGGACTTGGCCTCTCCTGTATTCTCTATGTTCAAGAAACCTCCAGAAATCCAAATACACCAGGGAATAGGAATTATTGGGTTGCAGAATCTTG
>NC_061110.1:109640785-109648285 GCF_015104395.2 Macrobrachium nipponense
GGTATATATATATATATATATATATATATATATATATATATATATATATATATATATATCTATATATATATATATATATTTATATATATATACAAAGTGCAGTTTTCGAACATCTCAGCACTGGATTGGTAATAAACGAATGCTGGTGGAGACCAACGATCCATATTTATTATGAGTGCTTGAATTATTATATAAATTTCTTCAATGACTTATCGTAATTTCATTCGAAATGTATCTGTAATATTATTGCATCAATATCCCATTGAAAAAATTTCGTTCGTTATTCAATCAGGATTGGAAATCACCTCCTTTGTTTCGAATCAGTAATTATAAGTGTTCTCCAAGTAAGACGAAATACTATTTCAGTTAAATCAGTCATTTAAAGCGGTATAAATGTTTACTATTTACAGAAACGTAGTTCATTATACTAACTGCTATTAAGCTTTAACACTACCAAGTCCAAAAGTACCTAACAAACTTACATGGTTCCTTAAACCTATTAGTGTTAGTAAGCTTTATTTTTTCCCAATTAGATGTGTTCAGTCTATTAAAAAGTCCAAAACTTTTTTGCGTCAATTCACTTTTCCCTGATTTGGATGTTTCCATAGAAACTGCGTCCCGCAATTATTTCTGTCCTCTCGAGTAGAATGATAAATAGTCATCGTATTTATTTTTTATCCTTTGTACGTGAATTAATCTATTATATATTCAACAAAGGTTTCTTTCTTATGAGCTTAACATGCGGGAGGAGACCTTTCCGTTCATTTGATTACCAGTACTCTGATCTGTTTCCTCAGATGAATGTTTTATATTCGTTTCTTCTTTATCAATTTTACCCAAGAAAAGTCTTTCTACGACATTCGTATCACCTGGGCGCCTCCTTTCTGCTACACACACACACACACACACACACAACCGAACGTCGTTGAGACCAGTCTTGATTATGAGACATTGGTCTCTAAACGTCGCGGTGGGATGAAAGTGACATATTTAATGCTGCCTTCTTCTACCCTTTCTGGTTTGTACTGCTGAGGAATAGCCCGACCGTCATGGTTGAATTATTATATAGTATATATATATATATATATATATATATATATATATATATATATATATATATATACCATATATATATATATATATATATATATATATATATATACATATATATATATATATATATATATATATATATATATATATATATATATATATATATATATATATATATATATATATATATATATATATATATATATATATATGTATATATATATATATATAATATATATATATATATATATATATATATATATATATATATATATATATAGTATATATAATATATATATATATATATATATATATATATATATATATATATATATATATATATATATATATACATATATATATATATATCTATATATATATATATATATATATATATATATATATATATATATATATATATATATATATATGTGTGTGTGTGTGTGTGTGTGTGGTGTGTGTAATGGGTTCTTCTTGCACTCAGCTTATCTAGCTTAGATGTCAGCTATCTTAACAACACAGAATTATAAAATCCTGGTTGTAAGTGAAATACCTTTCCTTAAAATACATCCTTCTCATCTTAAATTTTCTATAAAGTTCCACTTTATAAATCTGGACAATTGAACCGAGTTCGTTATCCTTAAAAATGCACCTGGATTTTTACTGGAACTTCCAGTTTGTTCTTAGTCTATGGGCACTTGTGAATAATTTACACAAGTTCACAAATCACTACGGGGCCCGCAGCTTCACTTCCACACACTCTTGACACTCCCCGTATTCGTGCCTTGGTCTTCTACTGCTCCTTCCTGTTGTTGTTGTTTGAGATTGAGCTGGCCTTGTGCCGGAACGGGCTCTTGCTCCTAGAGCAGCTCGTAGGATGCTCCTTCCTTCGGATACTTCGTATATATGGCCTTTCATTAGATGCCAATTTGCTATATAAGTTTCAAGTTCGACTTTTCGGTACGTTCAACGGCTGCTATAGAGTCACTTATAAAGTCTTTCAAGAGGTCACTGGGCAAGGTCAAGATTTTTATCAGTCCTTATTCTCGACTAACCTCTGACCTTTATTGATTGATTTGCCATCGCTTCTGGCTTCTGCAATTTTTCCTGTATCCAGTACAGTACGAGACAAACACATTGATTGATACTGTCTTTGCCGATTGGAGTCTTGAGGAGTAAGTTATTGCCTCTGTTTTTCTGTCATTCTATCAACAATTTTCTGTATGCCTTTTTTTATATATGAAGATATTTTTAGTTTACCCGATTACCGACATAGATTCTATTATTTAAAATATATATATATATATATATATATATATATATATATATATATATATATATATATATATATGTATATATATATATATATATATATATATATATATATATATATATATATATGTATGTATGTATTTATGTATATAGTTAGCTTCAGTCTGATAGTGTAGGTAATACCGGCAAGACGAAACCGAACACCTCTTTTCTGTTTGGATATCAGTGCAGACTTTGGAAAGACTGTCAATTCGGTCGAGTTCGATATCCATTAGTAGCTATTTAACCCAGCTGTTCGTATCAATTAGCCTCTTGGTACGACGCTGCATGAGCGTGGCTAATGATAGCAATCCCGTTTGCTTGTTTCTTTACAGGAATTCTCGGTATAAGCTGATTGTTGTTCAGGTACGATTAAACTCCGCGTGCATTTGGAAACAGTGCAGTCAGTGATAGCCTTAGAACGTTCAACACTTTCATTTCAAGTAGACAGACAATACAATGAATCTGTAACTGATAAGATCCAAAAGTGTTCCTATATAAGTTCCACGTGTTAAGGAGAACAACCGTGTTTCTTTACTTTATCAAATTATAGCCATCATTAAATATTTGTCAAGAAACATTACTGGTATCACATTGCGATTTTCTTCAAGAAGAACATGCAGTATATTTAGAATACACTCCAGTTAATGTAATTTTTTAATGAAAGGCAAGTTGTTGAAAACCTAAGATTATGTTACAGGTTGTATTGAGTTCAGTTGAATATAGAATTTAGGCCAAAGGCCAAGCACTGGGACCTATGAGGTCATTCAGCGCTGAAATGGAAATTGACAATAAAAAGTGTGAAAAGTGTAACAGGATGAAAACCTCGCAGTTGCACTATGAATCAAGTGTTAGGAGAGGGTGGAAAGTAAGATGAAAAAGAGAAAGTGAAATGAGGTACTGTACAGGGAACGAAAGTGGTTGCAGCTAGGGATCAAAAGCACGCTGCAAAGAACCTTAAGTAATGCCTACAGTGCGCCGCATGAGGTCCAATGACGGCGCTACACCCCACCCCTCTACGGGGTGACAGGTTGTAAATATATGCTAATAGTTCTGATTCATTCTTTTTCAAAAGGATGCCTCGTCTATTTGTCTTTGCCAACAAAACCACACGAACACAATCACGATGCTTAAATACCAAATCCCATTAAGGGAAACTGGCACTTCAAAGGATTGTTACCGAGCAGAGGTTAACAATCCCTTTGCACTTGGGTGGGGTAACAGATGAGACTAAAAAAGTATTAAATATGTTTACATCCAAATATGGAAGTCACTTTCCTAGAAAATATCAAACAAGCAAAATAACTGCTGCAAAAGGAAATTGGGTTTTACTTAATGCTTACAAACTATTCTGTATATCTGGATTGGTAAGGAAAGGAAAATGTAAGTGCATATATTGGCAATTGAATAGATAATAGCCTCAGCGATCAAATTTACAATGAAGATGGAAAACGAGTGTTCCTACACTTTCTGAATTCTTCGATACATTCCGGAACTTTCGGGTCGCGCTATCTTGAGCAGACTCCCTTTCGGTTGCAACGGCCTGCAATTGCTTTACTGCATCGTCAGGTTCTCTATTGTGCAATGAATTCGGACGAACTATTTCCTGGCTTCCTTCCTCCCGATCCCAATCAACCCTCTCACCTTTGCAACCAGAGCAAAACCGGTTCACTGAAATGGAAGTGGACTACTATGAGATTCAGGGTATCTGTAACACGCTTTTTTGGTCTTTGCTCCTTATCAAAGCATCGGATGTAGCTGAAAGTTGACATATGTATATTTTACATCCACACACAAATTTTGGCAGCATTATCAATGACCTAAACCTGATAGTTTTAATTTTTATAGAGTAAAAATTATCCAGCCGATGCCATGGCCAATGATTACGAAAAACATTCATTACATACACCAGACAGAAACTCATTCACCTTATTCCATCGGTTCTGAAACCCATAGTAGTCAATAATGGCTAACAGGATTTGGAATTTTCCCCGTGGTTGCAAAACTGCATTTGTCTTACGACTTGCAACTTTTTACAGTCAAGAGAAAGCCCGTGGCCATGACAAAGACTTTATGAATGGCTGAACAATACATAGATGTGGGTGGGGTATCTGTGCTAGCGTAGTAATACTACGTACAGTAGTAATAGCAGTAATATACATGAATTAAACGTTTAGGCCAACTGCTGGGATCCTTGAGGATCATTTAGCACTTCTTGCAATTACTCGAGAAATTAGTTTTTATAGCCAGAAGTTAAATTTTCTAATCCAATAATGCCCATGATAGCCTTCAGTGTTATCCTGAATTATAACGAGGCCAAAGTGGGTGGAGCCTCATGAAGTCATCATTCTGACGATAATTATTGTGAAGGTTCAAGAAAGCCAAAATGCGGTAACGGCTATTTTTTTTTTTCTTTTTTAGTAAATAGGTAGATAGCCCATATATAAAAATTGCTTGACATTGGCTCTAGCAGTTTTATCAAATCAAGCTTTTCTACTATGTTTTGAAAATTACCTAACTATTCCCTATATCTTGTCAATCTGATTGTGACCTATAAAGTAGACTGTAATTTCTTAGGAAACTTATTTTGGAGTTAGACTAATAATCGAAGTGTTTTTGTATTTATTAACATATTTTGTTGGTTTGTTCATTATGACAATTATCAGTGGAGACGTTTCAGAGTTCATAAAGGTTGTACTGCTTTGCTTTGTATTTACATTTTTATGTCATTGTTGCCAGAGGTCTAGCCTTCGTTACGTATAGCCAATCATCCATCGAGAAAGAGGGAAGAAATGCTGTCATAAGTTACGTAACGATTGCGTTCGAAACCTTTTCTCTGAGTAAGTTGGCCCGTCTTCAAGTTTTCAAAAAAAGTCACTTTTACATTATAAGTACCAAATTTTTATACCTCCACGTAATGCAGAATACAGTCCAAAGTTTATGTGTAGATATAATGTGTATTCTGAATAAGCGTTGTATTTATGAAATGCATAGATAAAAAGTTATTGCGAAAAAACCGTGTTACAGAGGCCCTGAATCTCATAGTAGATGGGCATGTATGAAATATCCGTACACACACACACACACACACACACACATATATATATATATATATATATATATATATACATATATATATATATATATATATAAATACATAGTACACTTTCATTTCCATTCCAGGCCAAATATATATTTTGTCATCATTATATAAAAGCCATGTTCCATTTGCAGGAGTTATTTCAAAAACTGCACTCGATTACACAGAACAGCACAAACAATTCGATCTTCAAACAATTGAATTACTGAGGTCATATTTCTATATGCAGCATTTAAAATTTTTTCGTAGAGTCGAAGAATTTAGACATACGGTAACTTACCTGAGGATGCCGTCGTTGCATCTACATTTTATGCAGTAGAAGTAAAATCTAAAATTCTCCAAAAACCAAAAAAAAAATAAATAAATAAATAGATAAATTAGGAGGTAGGCTCTTTACTCCTCTTTTTTATTTTTTTTTGCTTACATCGCCTGGAAAAACTATCATTATCAATATATGCAAGAATGTATTTTGTTTAATTCAGCGATCATCTTCAGGACAATAATCAAGCAGCAAAGAAAATGAATGATAGTTGAAATAATTAAAACTGATCCTGGTTTTCAATCGGGGTGACCTCCTAAAATAAGTTATTTACCAAATGAGTTACATCATTTATGCCCAATTCATCCATCTCAACAACAAAAGTTAGTCTGCAATTATAAATTGGTCCATTTTTTCCAACCTATTTTTAACCAAGCCTGTGAGCTTAACCTTGGGTGGGGGTGGGGGGCGTCAGCAATTTCCAGGGGATACGCGAGCCCTAGGGAAAAGTGAAAAAGAAACTTTAGCTATATTCCTTGTTCTCTTAAGAAGAGAGAGAAACTAATATTTAGAAGCTTACGAAAAAATGCAAAGGTATCGCCTTCTAACGTTACTTTCCTAGAATCTAATACTCTAGTTAGACTCCTTGGGCTGACGATGTTTTGTAATTATTGACCTCCCTTCCTATCCCTCGAAACCCCTTCCCTTTCTCATTTTTTTTCCCTTTTAAGTCCGGGTGGGAATTTTGCTCATAGATGTAAGGGGGGCGGGAAAGGAAGGACCAACTCTTAGAGGGGGCGTGGTAATGGAAAGTACAAGAACCGCTGTAATAATACTTTTTGCCCTTCTTTGATTTTAGTGCAGCGTGTTCGTTTAATCGGCACAAACAAAAGTAACAAACTGTTTCCGCATTACATTTTCTTTAAAATCGCCCGCATAGCCAGACGCAGGAATTAGAAACTTTAAATCTTCCCCTCCAACAAACTCCAAAGAAAGTTTTGTTTCCCCTTTGCCAACTAATGCACGAGTATCATTCGAAAAAGAGCGTAGTACGATTTCGAATTGTCATTCAAGTCCAGTAATGGTATGAAATGGTTATGTTTCTTTATATATAATTCAGGTTTTGGGTATCACTAACCAGGATCAAATATATTTATTACAATAAAACATATTTATTATCGCATATTTTACTCACTTTGTCTTTCACATTGTTATTACACTAGAATGCAATCAAACTAAAGAAAAAATACAAAGAATATTTAATGCGTCTAAATGACTTTGGACAACAAAGCTTGGGAGGCAAGACAATGCAGCAACTTCACTGTGACAAAATATAAATTGAATAATTAAATAGATGAAAAGGAATATACGGATATGTATTGGCCTTGGAATATCATCGGTTGCTTGATTCCTGATGGAGACTGGGCATTTCAAACTAATTACCAATCATTGTCATAAAAAAGACAATTGCCAAGTATTATAAGCAAAGTATTCGATCTTATTATCAACAATCCGAAGAATATCTGACCAGTACTGATATGTGTCTTGCCTTAAACGACTGCATCTGATAGCAAGAAGGTTGATATTCACGCCCAAAATTGAATTCCATAATGTATTGCATTCACCAAAAACGAAAGTCCTTGAGTGGTCTGGATTCTTTTTAAGTATTACTGATCCTGATCTTCATATCCATCAATTTTGTGCCTTTAATAAAGACGATTTTTTTATTTTGAATATCAGGTAATTAGTTTCTAAATTGCTGCTGGTTCCGAGTATC
>NC_061110.1:109650785-109723761 GCF_015104395.2 Macrobrachium nipponense
CCCCAAGACCGAAAAAGTAACAGCATATTTTCTTTTTAAATATGCAGTCATAAATATATAAAATTTATCGGAAATATTACGTTTCTTCATCCTTGTCTGTCTACTAGCTATCAGTGATAGTGACATAAATAAACAGTAGTAGGAGTATATAATTATTACTGAAATACCTTGCTCATGTGGTTTCAAAAAGCACATAAAATAGCTCAAAATAAAAAAAATAAAAACAGCTGATTAGGCTCGTTTCGCTCGCCAAACCGTCTTTGTCCTCCAACACTAATCTGAAACGACCCCCCTGTGATAAACGGAAAAGGCAAAGAGAATTAGTTGAATTATTATAAACCTCATTAAAAAATACTCATAGTAGTATGAGTCTTGAAATGGTGAAACTAATCCACAATTATCTGTGAGTGCAAAAATACTTAAAAGTAAAAATATTTCCATACAGAGAGCTTTCAGGAAACTGTTCGAGTCCCCCTTTCAATCTAAGGGATTCCCGAAAGCTCTTTAGAGTCATCTTTAAATATACTTGTACCCATAAATAGCTGTATAATAGTCTCTTATAAGCCTGATTAAGAACAATTGAAAGCGATGATCTCGGAATGTGGCGCAGATAAAGAGAACGCCATATTCAAGATTAATTCATATTTCAAAAGACGTATTCAATGAGCATTGGAGGTCAATATGGCAATCCAGCAAACCAGGGAAATCCTGGATTAGTAGTCTTAAGTCATACAGAAACTTATTTGTTTATGTGGTCTTGTTTGTGTTTCCCTAGCATTTTTTTTGTCTGCATATTATAAAAAAAAAAAATATGTTAATGATCGCTAGTAGTTACCGGAAGTACCACTGTGCGGCCGTCAGGCGAGGTGAGTTAGTTTAGTTACCTGTCACGCCAGACCAGAGATAAGTGGACGTTATAGTGATACAGGCTGGTCCTCTGAAGATTTCGAACAGTGATATTCTTCATATTTGGTGTTATTCACCTCCTCTGTGCTTCTGGATGATAAAGGTATTTGGTTTTTTGTATGGTACTTCCTTTCGTACTGGCTGAGTTGGCATCGAAGTGTTCAAATGGTGAAATATAAAGGTACTTCAAAGCCAGGACATAACGATATTGAGGTGTGGTCATTAATCTAAGTAGGCTACTTGAGAACAGTTCGAAAGCAATACCTAGGTATACCCGTAAATAAGGGTGCTTCAAGCATAATAAGATTTCAGGTGTTAATCCAAGTAGGCTTGCAGGGTGGGGTGCCACCATATAAAGTGGAAAAATAGAAATGTTTTTGCTAACTTCAGGTTACGATCAAAATTGGCCCATACCACTTTGAGGTATTAAAAGTGATCTTGAACTTTTAATCTTTAGGCAAAATTTTATAGTAGGCCTGCAGGTTTCTGTTGCTTGGATGGTAAATTCTGTAACTTAAATGTGAACAGAGTATCATAACAAACTGTGCTAGCTTTAGTTTGTTGTGGTGGTATAGGTCTATTTAAAAACTCTGTAATACTGGCATTACATGGCCAAGTAAAATCCTTAAGGCCTCTTGTGTCAAGGTAATGAATGGTATTTGTTGAACAGTTATTACACACTTGTCTTTGGTCTTTAGCGATCGAAAGTAAATTGAATAAGTAGTCTTTGATTGTGTAATGTAATCGACTAATCACTTATCTTTGATGTTGTTTGAAGTTTCTGTAGTAACTGATATCACCAAAGAGAAGCTATTGTATTTCGTAGTAGTTTAACATGACAACAATGTGAAAATTGGAGCCATTTAGTCTTTTTTTGCGCAGTTTTTAGTACAGATTGATGAAGTATAATTAGTTGCTATTATTACAATTAAACAGTTAACAGGAAAAAGCCATTTGAAATTTCACTATGGGTGGTTAAAAAAAGGTAGGCTGATCGGTTATGTTGAGGGTATTTACGTTAATTAATGTTTAGGTAAACATATTCTTTTGCATCACAGGTAAAAGGTAAATTTGATGGGGGATGTGGGAAGATGGGTAAGATTACTGAAGGATACAGGACAGTGGTTATTTTATTTGTAATTTGAGTAAAATGTTTCTTTAAACCGTTACAGCATTTCAGAATTTGAAATATAATTTTTCCATGTTTTGGCGTGCGCTTTGAAACTTTTTGACACTCGTTTTATTAGTAGATAGATAAGTAGTCATAGAAATAGTGGACCCAATCATGATGGCTATGGTTCAGGGGACCACAGTGGGGAGAGTTTGGTTTATGGGGGCGGAGGATAAAAAACTAAATTGGTAGAATACATGGATTGATTCGGTGCAACCTAACCTGGGGTGTTGCATTCTTACTTGACTTTGGATGCTGGGTCCTTACCTAAGCGAGGACGCCGGGTCCTTATCTAACCTTTGCCCTCCAGGAGCCCTACCTAACCAAAATTAGGACTGAGACCCTACTTAACCTACCCAAGGGGCAGTGTCCTTACTTAGCCAGGGGAGAACCACACCTAACCTAGCCTGGGATGCTATGTCCTCTCTTAAACCTAGACACACCACCTATCCTTACCTGGGGTGTTAGTTCTTCACCTAACCATAGATATCCTAACAAACACAACCTAGGGTACTGCAAATGTCTGTTTACATAGTCGCTATCTAAGCAACCGCACCTGACTAACCAGGTCCTTACTCAAGTGTTGCTTTCCGATTATAAACTGGAACAGAAATATTAGAGGGATTGGCGTCCTCATACTAGTCAGGATCTTCCTTAGATGCTGAAAGCTGCTGGATGACAGACTATGGAGGGTTAACCAGTGGTTTACAAACAAAATTAACTTAATGGTGAAAGGTTAGGAACTTTTAAGAAATGATTAACCGAGAAATTGCATCATTCTTTTCTTCGTCTTATGAAATTGAATTGTAGGCCTACAATGTCATACATGGCGGTGTTTCCTTTAATTTAAGGAAGAGATGCACTTGGGACACTACAAAGAATTGGGTAAAATATGTCCCTGACAGAAAACAAGGAAGCCTGTGTGAGGAGGATAAAATTTGTCATGAAATTTATCATACAGCCAAAATAATTCACGAAGCAAGAACAAAGGTGGCATGACTTCAAACTGAAGCCAGATTTTTCAAGGAATACCTGATTTCCAGAATCCTACATAGTTTTTGTAATGTAAAGCAAAATAAGTAATATTTTTTCCCATTTTATCACAGACCTACAGTTCCAAGCGAAGACATTCCAGATAGGTAATCCTTGCTTACCCACAATGCACTCGGGAGAAAAATCCAGCGATGAGCTTCACTCCAGTGGCTTGTTAAGACAAAGATCTGATAAAAAAAGAAAAAAAAAAATTTGTCAGGACACATTTTGATAACAGTAAATTTGTGAAAGTTATGAACATGAATTTCATGGTAACAGTGTTAAGGAAGATTAAAATCCCAACATAGAAAAATTTTAACCTTGAATATTAGCGTGTCATGAAATAAATACAGAATCTTAATAAGGGTAGTTCAAAAGGAAGGTCCATTGCTTATGTTGATGGTGCATATGTAAGCTAGTTTTTAGCTAAACTTAGTCTATTGTATCATAGGTAAACCTGATAGGAAATATAGGCAGGTGGGGAGTGGAATAAGGTTAGTGAAAAATATAGGATCATGAAATCTGGTTCCTTTTAGCTGTTCTTTACAAAGGAGTATTATCTTTCAGCATGAGTTTCAAACTGGACAAAAACTTAGTAACAAAGTAGGTATTGAGGTAATTAACAGGTTAACATTTCTATAACTCAAAATATGATAGATAGTCGATTCAGAACACTTTTGCCTTTGCATCGTAATTCACATTTGAATCGTATGATTTGAATATCGACGACTCTCATATTATTTTGTGCAACATTTGATTAAAAAAAAAAAAACTTGAGAAACCTCTATATAGTACTGCTTTCTCTGTTTCTCAAGAAGTTTATGACATGCAAAATCATTTTAGAATTTTCTAGATGAAGCTATTATATTTTATGTTTCAACTCTAATTCTTCCTTGTTTGAAGCACTGTTCTCCAGTGTGATCTTCCAGTGCTGTCTAACATCTCAAACTCTTAGTTATGTCATCAGTCAAGCTTAATTAGGTAACTTATCGTTGATTTGTCGTACAGATGTAAAGTGAGTTCATTATGTTTATTGCATAAAATGTACATCATCATCAAACATCCACTGCACTCTTCTTTGCCTGGCCTAGCTTATTTTTTTTTTTTATACAATAAGTAGGCTGCTGCTGCTGCTGCTGCTGCCAACACAGTGTCGTTTTCTGTATTCAGGTTTAACAATACTCAGATTGCTATAAGATTTGTTTTGGCTACAATTAAAATGTGGAATGGTTTGCTTTGCTCAATTGTGGAATCTTCGGATCCCAAAATGATTAAGAAGTAAATTCATTGCTGCTCTATGGTAACATCTGAATTCGGGTAGATCGGTTTTGTTTTCTGTTTCTCCTATTTATTCCTTTATTTATTACCTTTTCCTATAATTACTCTCTCTCTCTGTAGGCTGATTTCCCTTCTGAGCCATCTTGGGTTTATAGTCTGTTGACTTAAAGGTTGCAGCTAAAGACTTAAAGAAAAATGGGACCTGAATGTGTAAGTGTTTACATAATAAAAATATGGAATGTTAGTCCATATATATAAAAGACTAAAACTAAGAGGTCAACCAGATTGCTTGCAGGAATGTGATCAGACCAGAGACGATAAAGTATGTAGGCTAAGATGACGTGCCGTCACTTGTGTTCATTCATTTGTTTTGAAACATTAGTCCAAGCTCCCTGCTTGAGACAACTACCGCGACCTATAATTCAAATGGCCTACGTGATTAATAATGTGTCTCATTTTGTATGTATGTTCATATGTTCGAGCTACTGTCTGCCATCATCATTGGCAGACCTGTATCTCTTTACCTAAGCTTTTTCATGTAGAGAGAATAGAGTTAGCCATCATCATTGGCAGACCTGTACCTCTTTACCTAAGCTTTATCATGTAGAGAGAATAGAATTAGCCATCATCATTGGCAGAAGCGATCAAGCTATCGTCATTAGAAGACCTGTACAATCCTACTTAATCTCAGAGAATATAAGTATTTTTATACTTCGTGTTTCTACTAGAACCTCACATCATTGCCGAATCATCATGAGTTTAACACATCGTCGTCATAACCAAAGAAGATAATACCGACTTCGTAAGTGATCTACAAACCCCAAGACACTCCAATGAATATGGGAGTGCAATATCAACCGACTTAGCGTAAGATTATCGCAAGTCTAACATTACCACATAGGGTGCCTTATTATACAAGGCAACAGCCCTAATAATGGTGGCAGCGTACCAGAACAACTCTACAACGTCTTCCGAAGAAAAACCAGAATAATTAACAATGTATCATCAGAAGTCAACGACGACGAAAGCAGCAGATTCTTCAAGCAACCTAGTATCATCGTTTAGTGAGCGACTTCAGAAAACAACAAGAACTCTTCAACGATGATGAAAGCAAGAGAGATTCTTCAAGCAAACCTTAGATCATCGTTTAGTGAGCGTTTTCAGTAGTGAATAACTTCAAGAAACAAAAACCCAAAGTGGTTCCTTTTCCTACTGCCAACGCAAGATTCCGGTCTCTCATTAGAATCATTCAAGAAAACATCGTTATTGAGCGTTTCCGGCACTTCAAAGAAACAAACGAACGCGTCTGCAGCAATCGGATCTTCAAGGGCTCGAATCATCCAAACAACGCGCACGGGGAAAACTGAAGCCAAACCAGGTCATCCGCTAAAAACACAGAAGGAGGACCAAGGCCGTGTGTCGTTATCGGAACACGTGACTTCCCACAATAGCAAGCTAGTACAAGTTTTTTTTATTCATTTGGAGTAACTGAGTGTTTCCTTTACAGGTCGAATTTCGTTATTCCTGTGGCTTGAAGTTACGAGACATCTTAATCTTACTTTTTACAGAAATTATCTACATCAATGGGATTTTGCTACTGCGAGTTTTTATCTTTGAGTTTCTGTTTCCAGAAGTTCTACTGAAATATCATAATCATATACTGTGTTAATTTTATCAATTTGGGTGATTATTAATCTTTTACGTAACAAATCATATTAAACAGTGAATATGCGTTTACGCAGTGGACGTCTGTATTTATACAGATGCATGGATAGGGTCGTTAGGCACCGTAGTGATTAGAAAACACACAAAAACAAGTGGAACACCCGTACAAATCTAGATAAATTAGAGGTAACACTATTTCGGGTCATGACAATAAATGCTCCTTTGCAAAGTCCCGATCACAGTTTTAGCCTGGAGTTTTTGAGTTATATATAAAAAAATCTAACCTCAATGACTCAACTTAACTTTAAAAATACGGCTGGATTGCAAGGAATAACATGTCCTATAAAAAAACTTTCATTTAGGGCTAACAAAATGCGCTGACTAGGATCCCTCACTATTTCAAATTTTAGCAAAGAATGAAGTAAACAACAGCAAGTACGAACAGTTAATATTGAATGCAGTAGAGATAACTTGTCTTAATAGTAATTGCTCAACTCCTAATAGTTCGCCATTCATACGTTCGTTGCTTTGTTTACAACGTAACCAAACAACAGAATGCTAAAAATAAAAACACCCAATGCGGTTGCCGAATGGTAAACAGTAGCCCTAAATATCAGAATCAAACAAAGCAAACTCGGGTACTGTGTCATCTAGTCAAGCGGTCAGGGTCAGTCAGCATAGCAAATTCCACACAATAAGCGACTCTAGCAGAGTGGGGAAAAGCGATGTTGGATCATACATGCCAATACCTTTTTGAATTAAAAAGGAATTTTCCTATGAATATCACGACCGTATCAAGTAAACAGAGCATGTTCTCGTTTTTTTTAATACATAAGTTATTATAAGTAGTTGAGGATTAAGCCCAGAACTGTACGCGCCGAAAAATTAAAAAAATAAAATTTGAGAATATCTTGTTTTTATGCCTTTAGTCCACGTAATATCTGTATTTTTACGGAACTCACCGTCTGTTGTTCGAACTTTCCCTACTGAGAAGTCCAGATAAGCAATTTGCTTACAGATACCTCATACAGTTATAAAAAACATTGATCTGTATCTAGTGTAATTGTAAAGATATCCATCTAGGGGTATACAAATATTATATTACCTCCTGCAAATAAGGCGTGTTTATCAAAGGAAAATTCTAAATAAACTAAAAAAATATTAAAGTCCGTTTGTTGAAAAAAAAAAAAAAAAAAAAAAAAAAAAAGGAGACAGTTAATCAAATAATAACTTATATAGAGGAACTATACATTTGTCTCATAAATCGTAACATTGTTCAAATGCCCAACAGAATTCTCCCACAACCGCAGTCGCAGTTTGCACGCAAAAATCTTGAGACGCATGCACCCTCGAATGTCTTAGTGCGTGTAAAAAGAATTTGCTGGGATCTGAAATTTTAATCCTTCCCGACACTCTGAAATATAACGATTTCTGCGAACAAAGCCCTAGACACGGTTGACTCGCAGCAACAAGTTAATCTAGTAATCCACAAAACCTATACATATAAATATAGCATTTTTTTTATTGTTGCTAATTTTTTATCACGCCCAACCAGTCATAGATGAATCTCTCTTATACTCTATCTAGAGTAATATCAGTAAAGTCATTCAAGCAGAGGTGATTCAGCAGAAAATTTTTTTTTTATCTTTTATCTGAATACCAAGAAGTTTCTCCACTAGCGAGTGATCTCTGGGAGAAAAACGGATGTCATTTAAAACAAAATACGGTCTAAGGACAAACATAAAGCTACATACGTACCTTCGTATAGACTCACAATGAAATTTCAAAATAGAGATAAATGACGAAGTTGAAAAATGTTAGTAATAGGAGTCATTAGGAAATCAAATAAGCCCATATAATTTTTCCCTCAAACGTCGTGCCATAAAAGATCGGACTTGGCGTATCTGTGTAGATTTCTGTCGCTTAAACAAGGAAACGACTCCCGGTAGTTTCCAGTGCCATGTACCGACGACATCTTATCTCTGTTAGGTTAGAATAAATTTTTCACCAGCTTGGACTTACTTAAAGGCTTTTACCAGATACCATTACCTAAGTGATTGTACCTCATACACCGTTTTCAGCACATTCAGGGGACATTATCAATTTTTACGTATGCCTCCGTCTTACGTTGCACCCCAATTACAATATAGTGTTTGGAGACTTTTAGAGGATACCCTACATGCCTATATGGTTGATCTTGTAATCTTTTCTAATACCTTAGAAGTACATTCACATAAACTAGAGCTAGTGCTATAGAGACTCAGAAAAATAATCTCAGAGTAAAATATCTAAATATGAGTTTTTAAAAACCGAACATGTTTATCTAGGTTTTATGTGTCTAGTCAAGGTCTTAAAGTAGTCCATGGTAAGGTGTCGGCTATTCATAACTTCCGGTACCTATTAACTTAAAAAGAGGATACAGCACTTTTGCGCTGTAGTGGGTATTACAATCGTATGGAAATATGTAACTCTTCAATCATGACAGCTCCCTTAACAGATCTTACGAAGAAGGGCGTAGATTTATTATGGTCTAAAAAGCATCAACAGGCGTTCGATATCTTAAAAGCGGAATAATGCAGCTCACCTAACTTAAAAATCCCTGATTTAAATAAGGAATTTTTTTTTTATTGCAACAGACGCCTCAGACCAAGGGGTTAAGAGGGGTACTACTTCAGTAAGAGATAAACAGTTCTTTCCTATAGCTTTTTATTCACGTAAACTAAAGCCCTCTGAAAGTAAATATGCAGTAATAGGCAAGGAAGGGCTAGGTATCTTTAACTCACTAGTACATTTTAAGTTCATAATCTACGGCTATCCTATTGAAGTCCTTACTGACCATAGGTCACTTACCGAGTTTTTCAAAGGCTTTAATCACAGCCCCAAAGGAATTCGGTGACATGATCATTCAGATTTTGGAGACCAAGTTAAGATATCTACCTGGGAAAGCAAATATCATAGCTTGAACGCCTTTATCCCGCAATCCCGTACCATACTGCAAGGAACCATTAATCGAACTAAAAAAAATATAGAAACATCCATGCCTATTGTTAAAACCATATCTAAACAAGAAAAATCCTTAACCCAAGAGATCGCGAGCATTGAATATCTGGGTTGGAGCGCCGAACTGTTACAAACTGAACAAAGCAAGTGTCAACAGCGATAAGCAAAACAATAAACACTTCGAACGGAAACAGGGTCAGCGGCTAAGCAAAACGATAAACACTTCGAGCAGAAACCCTAAAGCAAAAGTATATTTAAAGTATGTGTATCAGAATTATGTAATCAAATGTATAATTATATGTAGGTTTGTGACGAGGAAAACCCGAAGAACACAGCAGGTGACTAACGACCAGGTAGTAGTAATAATCTCTTTCATACCAATCGTCCTAAACTGGTTGCATTCCGTCATCCAGGGTTCCCTATTATGTCACAGAAAGCCAAATCACTATTTTACTGGCCTACAATGCTTACAGATAGCACATAACTGATTGTAACACGTGTCATGAAAACAAGGGACACACTAAGACACCTGTCAGTTAGGGGCCTATCCTGTGCCAATCAATCCTTGAAAGAATATACGTAGAATTATTAACAGAGTTACGAGTCTGACAGAAGAAATAAACACTTCTTAGAGTTAATAGTTCCCGTTGACACGTTATATAGAATTAATAGCACTAAAAACAAACACCGCAATTGAGTGCGCTAGGAATATTTATGAGTGCTAAATCAGTAAACATGGAATTCAACACATAATAATAATCTGACTCGGGTGGTGTAAATCAATAATAATCTCCTTAACTCGTTGTGGGAATTCCTTTCCATTAAGAAAAAAACATAATATATTTTATCACTCAGAGTCAATCGGTGGTAGAATAACGGATAAATAAAAAGTGTCAATGTCTTACGAGTTACATTTGTGATATTGGATCCGAACTGGATTATAGCGGATCTCGCGGTTTTAAATACCTTTATCATTCATATCCTGTATCTGTAGAAATGATACCGCAAGTAGCCTTATACGGTACGCCGCTAGAACACTTTTCCACATATTCAAGCCAACCATTAATTTATCAAATATATATATATATATATAAATAAATAAATATAAAAAATAAAATAAATATGGATACAAGTGGAGTTAATATAATACACTCCGTAAGAAGTCGGAAGGGTTACAAATTATAATAAAAAAGGAATCACAGATAAAATCAATAAGCAAAACGTAACCATAGGTTAATTAAATATCCAAATATATATGCGTAAAGATTTGAACTCTAACTTAATGCTTTGGTAATGACAAATAAGCTAAAAGTTAAACACATATCAAAACCTACTGACATATTGTCTGTCTGGTAGATATTCGTAGTCAATGAAATAAAAAAAAAATAATAGAACTACAATGAAAATAAAAAAAAAATAAATAATAAAAACAATAATAAATAAATAAAAAAAAATAAAATAAAATAAATAAAATAGATTTTGAAGTCAGAAAGTCTAGAAGTGAAAATGTTATCTCTGGAATAATCCTATATGGATCTTACAGGGCAAAGAATATATATAGAATTTGTACTGGAAACCTTTTTTTTTTCCATTTTAGTGTTGAATACGGAATATCTAATTTAACATAATTACATTTATTTACAATCGTGCAGATTTCCAACATGAAACTAATATATTGTTCAATTTTGGTACTTTTTTTTTTCAGACATTCTTCTCGTGTGGGTCGAGTATTAAAAAAAATTTAAATTATACTAAGTTGTATTTATTACAGCAAGTAACGTAACTCTTAGCTGGCTGAGAGCAATCTCCTGCCAGGACGATGTCATCAGTTCTGAAGGTGCATGGCACGTCTGCCGACTCATCATTGTTCTTTATAACCTCAATAAACCGCTTGCAAAGCAGGTTGACTGGAGAAAGGAATGCTTAGCTCATGAACTTCACATGTGGTTCATAGGTCATGATGACATACATAGCCATAATCTATTCTTATCCGCATTGCAATGCAAACTTGGTTAAGGAACTCGCAATTGTTTTAAAATTAATAAACAAAATAAGCAAATAGAATTTCTATAACAACAAAATGAATTATTTTTTTCTGAACCTCATAGACATTTAGAAGTATCAAATCATGTATATGAAAGATTTACTTACAACATTAGCCTATGACAATTCAAGTAAATCACATTCATGGGAAAATGTCACATTTTCTTGGAAAACCCAAAGTTTATATCGAAATTAGTTACATAGTGGGTTCTTTCGTTGCATCGCCTGCCTATTAATAAAGTTTAAAAATTAACCTCAGAGGATGCGCGCGAGAAAATTGAATATGAAACTTTTGTTAGGGGCACATAGGATCAGATTTTATCACAACTTAATTTCAGTTAGCATAGAGAAATACAGAATCATGATTAATATTCTTTTTTACTCTTATGTTGCCTGGCAATCTTACAAATAGCTCCGTTTTCCACTTCTTTGTCTAGTAACTTACTACCAGTAATATCAAATTTTCTTTGGGATTCGTATTGATATCTGTTTATTTCTTATAATTATGGATATTTTTACAGTCCTCATAGACCTGGATAGGTTCACTCATTATTAATGCCATGGATAAAAAAGTTTGTACAGCTCTCTTTTGAATTCCATAAAATATCAGCGAATTCATGTGGGTTAAGTCTGGTTCTAAATGGCTTTTATCCCTCCCGTATTTGATGTTGTCTGAAATTACTTTGCCCTTGTGACAAGTATAATTTCACTTGCAGGCTAATTAATGGAACCTGGTTACAGTATCCTGCAGTACGAGAGTTTCACATCGCAACTTCAAAAAATCGTTCGTCGCTGCGGACGACGGCAGTCAAGTAACAACCACCTACAATGTGAAAGGAATAAGCACCACCATAAGTGAATAAGCTTATCCAATGGACTTCTTCGACCGACACCCGTATCCCGTCGTTAATCTCGTTTTAAGCGGAACGCTCCGGCGGCTGTCGGAAATCGACTACAAAAGGGACATACTTCCGACAATTACGACCAGAAGGATATTCAACTCTACTTTGCTGGCGAAGGACTCGTGCTGGGGGTGATTTTATTCATCGCGAATGTAATCGTGTGGTTTAGGATGCAGAGAACAAGTATTAGGCCGAATAGAACGTTGGACCCCGCCAGGCAATTTTCCCTTGTTTTAACCATTTGGAATTGGCCATTTCATTTGGCTATAGGTGGTTGTCTGGAACTGTTTAATGGAAGAAAAGTTGTTCAAACGCTAGTTAAATGTGTAGTAGCATAACCTCGGTCATGTATCCTATATATATAAAGTATCATGTATCCTATATATAAATGATCATAAATAACAGAATCGAAATATATCTTTGCGTGTACGCAATAGGAATCTATTTAAAGTGTACATATATTTACAACCATAATTATATGGTAGTTCCATATACATATACATAATCAATCAGGTAGCCTTATAATCAACACTGTTACCTTTTATCTTCACCAAATAACTGTAGATATATAACAGTTAGCATAAAAATCAACGAATCAATTCAGCATAAACAATTAATAATTTTATCATTCATATATTGAAAATTTTCTTATCAGTTAAAATTATGATTTTTATCATGTTATCAGAGTACATTAGTATTTTCTGTAGCATATGTATCTTAATGAGATGAAGTGAAAAACTGTATCAGTTATATCACGTGATCACTATTATTTACCAATATCATAATGTTTTATATCTTATTACTTGAATCTGTATTTGTGTACACCATGAATTTTTTTACTTATAAGTATTTTCTATATATATATATATATATATATAATATATATATATATATATATATATATTATATATATATATATATATATATATATATATATATATATATATATATAGTATATATAATATATATATATTATATATATATATATATATATATATATATATATATATATATATATATATTCACATAGTGTCTGTATCACACTCCTATAAGTCAAATGCAAGTCAAGTTTGAGTAATATTCAGTAGTTGTTTTTTGGTAGCTGACCGAGCTTTTATGTAAGTGTTTACATAATAAAAATATGGAATGTTAGTCCATATATATAAAAGACTAAAACTAAGAGGTCAACCAGATTGCTTGCAGGAATGTGATCAGACCAGAGACGATAAAGTATGTAGGCTAAGATGACGTGCCGTCACTTGTGTTCATTCATTTGTTTTGAAATATTAGTCCAAGCTCCCTGCTTGAGACAACTACCGCGACCTATAATTCAAATGGCCTACGTGATTAATAATGTGTCTCATTTTGTATGTATGTTCATATGTTCGAGCTACTGTCTGCTCCTTTATGACTTGTAACCGAGATGGTAGTCAGAATAGAGTTAGCCATCATCATTGGCAGACCTGTATCTCTTTACCTAAGCTTTATCATGTAGAGAGAATAGAGTTAGCAATCATCATTGGCAGACCTGTACCTCTTTACCTAAGCTTTATCATGTAGAGAGAATAGAATTAGCCATCATCATTGCAGAAGTGATCAAGCTATCGTCATTAGAAGACCTGTACAATCCTACTTGATCTTCACCATGTAATCTCAGAGAATATAAGTATTTTTATACTTCGTGTTTCTACTAGAACCTCACATCATTGCCGAATCATCATGAGTTTATCACATCGTCGTCATAACCAAAGAAGATAATACCGACTTCGTAAGTGATCTACAAACCCCAAGACACTCCAATGAATATGGGAGTGCAATACCAACCGACTTAGCGTAAGATTATCGCAAGTCTAACATTACCTCATAGGGCGCCTTATTATACAAGGCAACAGCCCTAATAAATGGAGGGAGTATCCCTGACTCGTCAACTGGTACCATCACTTACCTTTCAGCTGCAGTGAAAGATGGGGGAACTGCTCCATCTCCACCTGACTGGTTGGAAGCTTGTGTGGTTGATTAGTATTACCAAATTTTGTACCCTTATTGGTGCGCTATTTCCTTTTTGCTTATTTCTGCTATTTCGTAGTATTTAATCAACACATAAAGAGCAAGAAATACATCTTTCTAGTCTCCCTTGGTGGTCGTTCATGTTGCTCATAGTAACACCCTTTCGTACAGTTATGTATCTTGCATGGGAAGGGAGTCCTCAATGGCGACCCTTTACAAGGAATGGGCAATATGGGACTTTCGTAAGGGGATTAGGTTTGGAAAGAGGTATTTACTTAGGTATTCACCTTGGTGAGGGCTTGGCCTCACTTGGTAGGTATTTGCTTACAGTTATAATTGAACTATGGCTGGTCTTGGTGGCCTCTGGGGTACAACTTCTACAGGACAGAGACCACCTCCAATAGTTTTGTCTCTGATTAGGGTTGTGATAAACTGGAAGTCAGATCTTAAGCCCAATCAGCAGGAAAAGTTCTGGGGAATGCTTATAGACTCGGCAGTGGACGGATCCTGCCCCATGGGCTCTTGTGTGAGTAAGGTTAGGGAGGTGCTGACATAGTTCCTATTTCAGCAGGAACAACCAGCTCAGCTTTAGTAGGCGGTCGTAGGTCATTAGTGGCAACTAAAGTACCTTTAGTTACTACTGTAGTACCTTTCAGGATATCCTCTCCAGTCTTGTACCCCTGAGTCAGGAGGTAAGGGAGAACTTAGCATGATGGCAGAAACCTCTTAATGGGAGTTTCACTGAACCGTCCATCTCTAGAAATGCTTCTGTTTCTAAATGCAGGAAGTGGGGGCGGGGGGGTTTGTGTGGGTGGGAGAGCTCGAAACTGAAAGGGAGGTTCATTTCAGATGAGTGGTTGAGACTTGCCGTGTCTGAACATCAAAGTCTTAGGAGTGCAGGCAACATTGTAAGCACTTCAGAAGCAGTTGCCATGTCACTTGGTAGCGTTGATGAGCAACAACAAAACTGTCATGCTAACATCACAAATGGGGGAAACTTTGTCGCCAGCCCTGTCAGTTCGTGATGCAGATGCACAAGTGGGCAGTGAGGCATGCCATGAAGTTTCATGCAAGATAAATTCCGGATAGAGGGAAGGTGATTGCAGATCAACTTGGTTGCTAGGGTCAGAGAGTTGGGACAAAGTGGTCCCTATAACCTCAGGTGGATGGGGGTCTCCTGTCCTCAATTTACTTGTGATTAGGTTGAATAGGAATTACTGCCTTCAGTTCACTAGTTCTGAACCCACTTATTTGCAGGGTGATAAACTGCCTACCATTTTAGATGATCAAACTTTCAAGATCGTTTTCAGTATGAGACGTTTTAACAGTTATTGTCCTGTTTCACTTGACATTATTGTATGGTATTTAAACATTTTCCCTGTTCTGTGACAAAACACCAATAAGATTTGTTGAAAGGGAAAATTTAAAACTTAGTAAGTTTATTATACAATTTCTCTAGTTCTGTGACAAGACACCAATAAGATTTGTTGAAAGGGGAAATTTAAAACTTAGTAAGTTTATTGTACAATTTCTCGTAATTGGAGACTTACACATAATCAGTGCGAAGTTCTTTTCCTAATAAGTAATTAATGTAGACCAATTTTTTCCTTTACAGAGAAGGTTTCGCTTGAAAGGCGGCTGTCTTTTCGATTCAAGTCGTTTCAGTACATCTATAAAGACAATTCAGTACAACTTGCCTGTCTTAGGATAGATCGATCCAGTCAAGTCATTAAGTTATTGAATAAAAACTGAATAAAACCAGAAAAGCATGATAGATTTGTTTACTGGTGTTGAATATTCATACAGCATTTAATAAATAATTAAATCCAAGCGTTTAACAGAGAACTAAAAAATGGCCGTCTGTAAAGCAAAAATCAGTATGTGGCCTGTTTTTTTGAAATCAGTGTTATTGTGACATTCTACTCCAGAGTCAATAGTATCGTCAATCAGTTTTTAAGGACCTTTTGAAGCGTATTATTTAGTCTTTTTTTTCTTTCTTTTTTAGTAAATGTCGTCAGTCAGTTTTTAAGAACCATTTGGCTAAGCTTATTATTTAATAATAATATTTTTTTTTATTTATATTTTTTGGTAAATGTGTACCTCAAAGTCAATCAGTAAATTTGAGAAGAAATCGGCTTTGGTGCTTAACTTGCTTTTGTGGAAACGAACCAAATTGTATCAAACTTGGATTTATAGATGCATTGAAACGACTTAAGTCCGAATCAAAACGACGAAAGAATAACCGGGAACCCCCTCCCAACATCAAAACTGGGTAAACAGGACGTCGAGAAAAAATAGTATTCAATCTTATGATACGACAGGAATCAATCATTGAAATCGGTAAGTTAATTTTTTTCTCGTTAGATAGTCTCTGAAAGACCATTAATCAATCGATGACGGAAGGGTTGATAAGAATGCAAATATATTTACGTTTATTAAAATATATAAAATTATTTTGCCTTAAACTCTGACGTTACCGAAGGTTTCTTTAATAAAGTTTTTATACGCATAAATGTATGAACTGTGATATTGGAATAGGTTAATAAAATTCACAGAGTACTGAGGTCTAAACCTTAACCAGAAGTCTCTTGTTCAATTATACAAACGAGACTAAAGTCAGGAAATGCATGCCTTAACTTTTGCACATGTATCCTGTACAAAAATGTATCCTGCCCAAAAATGCTTTATTGTTCTGCAAGAAAGTCGAATCCACTCCACATTTGCACAGAATAACGTTCTTATAGCCGCATTCCATCCCAGCTCTGGTTCTTGTTTCATACTGAATATTAGTTTTTCTTTTATTTTGTGATGAATATATTCTATCTGGATGTTTATCCTATGACTAAGTTCTTTATAAAAACCTGTCTACTAAAATGAGGTTGGTCAAGTACTTTTATATAATGTCCAAGTAGAGCCTATAATTACTAGAGGAGAAACCATAGTCACTAAAAGACACTCGGTATCTCGTTGCTGAGACAGCATCACACTACCTTCTGCACTTTATCAGCAAACATCACATTGACTGAGAGGTATATTTTTACCCTTACTAATTTACCTTTATAATGCTTTTATTACATTATGCATCCTAACCCCCTGACTACACGGCTGTTAGTAAGTTCATTACTACTTGTAGAAGTAATCCTTCCTTTTACAACTGATTTGTGCTGTATTTGCGTATGCACTGTACTGTAAAGAATTTGACACTTCTACCAAAGGCAACAAGCTTAGATAGATACCTCACTCTTTGCTTCGCAGATATAAAACAGAGCTAGTTCTAAAGACAATCAGTAATCAAGAAGTTCGGGTCTTGGTGTATCAAATCACTCAACTTAGACTTCATACAATATTTGTCGAGATTATTGGCCTCCCAAATCATATACGTACTAGGTCCAATCCCTTGGTCATGGTTGGGGTTAAATCTAACTAATATTTTACTAATAATAAATCCTTTGTCTCTCAGGTCAGTGGGAGCTCTGACAGGTTAATCACGCCTAATCCATGATAAAGCAGCTTGAAGTTTGAACATTTCCACATTAATGTGGCCACTTAATGCTAAATGGTAAGCTACTATGAAATTCAGGGCCTCTGTAACACGGTTTTTTGGACTTTGCTCCTTATCAAAGCATCGGATGTAGCTGAAAGTTGACATATGTATATTTTACAACTACACACAAATTTTGTCAGCATTATCAATAACCTAAACCCGATAGTTTCATTTTTTATAGAGTAAAAATGATCTAGCCGACGCCATGGCCAATGATTGCGAGCCAAGAGTCGAAAAACATTCATTACGTAAGCAAGGTAAACATCGTTTTACGAAATGTTGCCCCGCCCATCCAGACAGAAACCCATTCACCTTATTCCATCGGCTCTGAAACCCATAGTAGTCAAGAATGGCTAACAGGATTTGTAATTGTCCCCGTGGTTGCAAAACTGCATTTGTCTTACGACTTGCAACTTTATACAGTCAAGAGAAAGCCCGTGGCCATACTTACTATAGCCTGAATAGGTAATTATTCAGTTTCTAGTTTAAATCCAATGTTTATGGTCTGATTTGTATTTAGCGTAAAGTGATTATAATACTTTGAATGTCATTCAGGATTTTGAACATTTCCATTAACTATTCACTATGCCACCAAGAGAGAGAGAAAGAGTGAGATTGTATGTAAACAGTCTTTATATAACTATTTTTGTTAAAATAAGATTTTTATCCAAAGTAAATACAAGCTTATATGTGCTAAAATCTCCAGCAGACCAATGGATCATCCGATATCATTTTTTTCTTCTTTAGTCTGTACGACCATGTTGGATATAAAGACTTTATGAATGGCTGAACGATGCATAGATGTGGGTGGGGTATCTGTGCCAGCGTAGTAATACTACTGTAGCAGTAGTACCGCAAAATTAGTAATAGCAGCAATATACACGAATTAAACGTTTAGGCCAACTGCTGGGATCCTTGAGGATCATTTAGCACTTCTCACAACTACTCGAGAAATGAGTTATTATAGCCAGAAGTTAGATTTTCTAATACAACAATGTCCATGATAGCCTTCAGTGTTATCCTGAATTATAACGAGGCCAAAGTGGGTGGAGCCTCATGAAGTCATCATTCTGACGATAATTATTAGTGAAGGTTTAAAGCCAAAATACGGTACTGGCTATATATTTTTTTTTTTTTTAGTAAATAGGTAGATAGCCGATAAATAAAAATTGCTTGGCATTGGATACAGCAGTTATCAAATCAAGCTTGTCTACTATGTCTTTGAAAATTACCAACTATTCCCTACATGTTGTCAATCTGATTGTGACCTATAAAGTAGGTTATAATTTCTTAGGACACTTATTTTGGGGGTTAGACTAATAATCAAAGTGTCTTTGTATTTATTAACATATTTTGTTGGTTTGTTCATTATGACAATTATCAGTGGAGAGGATTCAGAGTTTATAAAGGTGTACTGCTTTGCTTGTATTTCAATTTTTATGTCATTGTTGCCAGAGGTATAGCCTTCGTTACGTATAGCCAATCATCCATCGAGGAAGAGGGAAGAAATGCTGTCATAAGTTACGTAACGACTGCGTTCGAAACCCTATCTTTGAGTAAGTTGGCCCGTCTTAAAAAAAGTCACTTTTACATTATAAGTACCAAATTTATTCAACCTACGTAATGCAGAATACAGTCAAAATTTATGTGTAGATATAATGTGTATTCTGAATAAGCGTTATATCTATGAAATGCATAGATAAAAAGTTATTGCCAAAAAAACCGTGTTACAGAAGCCTTGAATCTCAAAGTAGTGCATATTACTTTCTGTTTACGTAATCAGTTTTAAAGAAGTATATGGCTAATGTGTAAGGTATAAAAAAATATCGATGATGGAAATGAATCAGCCTGTAGTTAGGGTTTTGTTCACTAATCAGGTTTTCAGTAAAATGAAGGATAATGTGTCCATGATAAAGCTTAGAGAATGCACTTGGCAATCCACACTGGTCTGTTGCATGAATTCTACCATCTGATTAATTCAAAGTGGTATTGCTTTTTGTCATTTTTGGGTCTAATGGAAAGAATGAATGCAATAAACAGTTTGTTGAAAAACGTCCGTGTTACTGTCAAGTATATAATTCTTATAAGTAAAGAATTTAATTTATCTCAAAGCTTTTTGGAACGAATTGGCATTCAAATTAACACAATTTTGTGTAATACCACAGTTCAGAAACTGTATTAAGAACCATGCCTGATTAAAACTTTCAATAAGTAAGGCATCATCTGACATGTCTGACAACACTGTATTCAAAAAGTCATATTACAGAATGTTGTATTATAAAAGAAATTAGGCTTGTGGTGGCACAAAGCTGACCCCTTACAAATAACATTCTAGGCTGCCTTTTCTAGCATGTAATTAGTTTTTTAGTTACCTGCCGTTATGTATATTAAGTTTACACTGTCGTTTGCTCAGGACTTTTTCCCCAATTTTTGTGCGGGTTATATTTTATACGATAGTGTATACGTCAGGAT
Organism: Macrobrachium nipponense; assembly: GCF_015104395.2. Lineage (NCBI taxonomy): Eukaryota > Metazoa > Arthropoda > Malacostraca > Decapoda > Palaemonidae > Macrobrachium > Macrobrachium nipponense. Next base: position 109,670,806 of record NC_061110.1, read on the forward strand.
GTACCTATGAGAACTAGATCTCTATCAACTTATTAAGGGAAGGTTTATATTAAAATTTATTTCATTTTTAAGTAATTATTGCTTTTTCATAGATTTTTTTCCTTTGCAGTTTCATTGCCTCAGTGCTTGCCGAGTGAAATGAAGAAACTAAAACCTCTTCAAGGTATTCTGATGGTGTAGGAAGCGGGCTGATGATGATTCACTCTTCTTGGAATCTTTCAAAAATAGAAATACCACAAGCTAAAAAGAATGTTAGAAGACCATAACCAAAATTACTCCTGCTGTAAAAAATAAGAAAAACAAAAAATATCTTATGACAGATGTGAAGGTCAGATAAAAATTAATTATTCCATGAAAGTTGACAGTGACATTTATCATTGTAATCACGTATAAAAGATGAACATAAAGAAATCAAGTGGCCCAAGTTGCAAGTCAGGTACATATACCCACATGGGCCAAACCAACTTCTGCTTAGAATTAGCTGGCCAATGGGTGTACAGTCCATTTAAGGAACCAGGCTCTTGTCTACTGCACCTTGTAAGAAGAGAAACTGTTAGATTCAAGCTTAACAAGGCCCCCCCCTCCCCCCCCCCCCCCCCCCCCCCCACCCCCCCCCCCCCCCCCCCCCTGTTGTTTTCAAAGTTCCTTTGCCCTTGGGTTTGCCAGATAGTAGGCAGGAACGCCGGGAGTCTAGTTGAACCATTCATCATGTCACTAATTGAATACCAGATCACTTGGTTATCGTATTTGAGTTGAGCACCATCCTTGCACTATGTACCCATCAAAGTCGTAGTGACCCTCTCTCCTCCCCTCCCTCATGGGTTTGTCACACCACAAGAATTGCTATGGGGCTTAACAGTGCAGGATGTACACCCAACAGTACATGCAAGCAACAATCGAGCCTCGTTCCTAGGAAGCCACACGTTCAGTGTCAGAGACCTTTAATGCCATTTTTACTGAATGCACCTCCACTGCCAACATTCCTCTCTCCCCGCCCCATCCATCCCTCAGCAATTGAGTAAAGCAAATCCCACAGATGTAGTTTGGTATTAGTGTTATGAGTATGACTTGCTCTATTGCTGTAAGGCAACTTCTCACCATCACTGGCTGAAGAAGGCAAGTTAATGATTGGAGTGTAATCAGCAGAGACCTACAGCTTCTTTGTCTTGTAGTAGTCTTATAGAATGGCAACTCCTCCTGAAGGCTTTGGATACTAAATGTAAAAAGCAGACTGCTCGGAAATCCCAGACCAATAACTGTAGACAGACTTTACTCAACCAGTATAGCCCTGGCTATAGATGGGCAAGCATGGGTGTCATCTCCTCACCCTCAGCCTAGCATCTCTTGGAGAGCAAATAACTCTTCAAAGGATATCATGTTGCTACGTGGGGCATTACCCTGAGGGCTTGTCAGCCTTCTACATCAAGAATGATAATGGCCATGATTATAAAATTTACCATGTTGGCTGAAACCATTAAGAGGGTGACAGTGATACAAGAATCATTGCATCTCTATGCAGTACAACAGTAAGACCCTTGTGGCACAAGACAATTAGTGGAATTGGTGAGCCATACTCCTGGTAAGCTAATAGCAAGGGAAATAACAAATAGGCCTGAACCATAGTTACTCCTGCCATTTAATTGCTCATTGTCCATGACTGGAGGTCTAGCAAGCTGCAAGTGCTGAGTATACGACACTCACCACATAACACAATAGTTTGAAAACAAGGAAAAAGTATGAGACACCACAGGTTGAGATGTTATAATTACAACTGAAATTATATCTTGTTTCACCAAACAGTTGTCGCAGAAAAAAAGCCAAAGTTGAAGCAAACAAGAGCTTAGAAACTGCTCTAAATCAGAATACAGTACAGTGCTTTAACTGGCAACCAGTCTACAAAGAGAACAGATTTTAGCACTTTAAATCTACATGGAGTCCTGTTTAAGTAACAACATTAAAAGTCAACGAAGAGTTATCAGCTACACATGAATTAAATCATGTACTAAGGGCAGAAATGAACAGGTGGTGTAGTAGTACCATTTAATCACCAGAGGAAACTAGAAAATATAAAGCAAGGGAATGAGAGGAGTATTTATGAAACCAACTTTAACTGCTTTCGAGTGTGTGTATGAGAGAATTACGTTGGAATGAGAACTAGTAGAACAGGTTGCAACACAGATACAAATAAGAAAAATTAATTTTCCCAGCACAAGTCACTAGACTATTCAGTAAATCTCTGCCCTAAGATGTGAAAACAAGAAGAAATCAAGGATTGTTATGGCATGGGGGAAGTAGTTAAAAAAAAACAACCTAAAAACTGACAAGAGGACCACCAATAAACTTGCCAGACTATGAGCTTAGGAGATTACTACCTGAATTATCTTGGGTGAGTAGCAATGTACTGTACCTAGGAGTATGAAATCCTAAATTAGCTTTTAGGAGTCTACATTCAGATAATGTGTAACACTTTCACTTCTTGTTAGTCAATGACTATGAACAGAAAGGTAGAGAATTAGGGAACTAGTCAACCCTGAGTCGTAGCACTTAAAAACTGAAGAATTTAAAGTTGGTAATTACTGTATAGCACGAATTTTCATGTTCAAGGAATATCTGAAAGAAACCCATGAAAGTAAACTCTAATGGAGATTTGACATTCATTTTAGATTTTTTCTTATTTATCATTTATTTTTGGCGAGATTAAAAAGAATTTCGGTAAGATATCCTTCATAAAACACCAGGAGTCCTACAAAGACAAAGACAGTCTCCCCCCTACTTATCAAAAGAAAGACATTTGCTGATTGCTTGAAGTGTGATTGTAGCTAATAACGTTCTCATTTTGATATCTTGCAATAAAAAATCCCTCGTTTTTCCATTTGATTGAATTGATTCGCATCCTTCCAGACGAACTACACCTTTCAAGTTTTCCAAATAAGTTGCTTCTTATATTTTATAATGGTCTTTGAGTGTTTTCTCGTCAGTATCGTAGCTCCTGCAGAATAGGAGAGTAATTTGTTCCTTTTTGAATTTACTTTCTTCTTGTAGGATCTTCACTTCAGGGTAAATGTGAAATTTAAGTTAAAGATTGCCACTGCCAGTAGCTTTTACTTAAGAGTACTTAGATCTAAGCCAAATCATAGAGGGTTGAACAGCGTTGTAGGGTACTCAAGTCCTGACCACATTACAAGAAAATGATGAAATTGTCTTACAACTGTTATGACCAGGCTCAAGTAGCATTAATAATAGAATTAATAATTGTGATTAAGATGCAGAACACACTACTATGTTATTGGGAACTAATACCAAGAAGTCTATCTAACTTTTTTTTTTAATGAGATTTGCACTGCAGTCCAATGGTCAGATTTCATCCTTCACTGTCACTAGAATCTATGATGATGATAAAATTTCATTACAAGTCTCAATCAAAGATTTAAGACTTTCAACTCAACTCAGGTCTTAAAAAAGACACCATCCCATTTTTGACCCTGTTAGGAAAAGGAACTTGGGTAAAGGAAGCTTTGAGCCTGGTCGTAACGGACTATTGTTTATCTTAGAACTTTGTAAGCCAAAATATCTAAACGTGATATATCGGTAACTACTACATTATCTTTTCAGGAAAGTGGCTGCCTACTTACAATTATAAATGGGACTAGTCTGCAAAGGTGGTACTTCATTCTCATCTTGGAATTCTTCTGAAAGAAGAGCTTCAAGGAACTTCAAGAAACATTAAAGCGACGACTACATCTTTGTTTATCAAATTTGTTTAAAGGACACAAATGTAGTAATGTCAAGAAGGAAAAAATTGTTCCATTAACGTAAATTAGAAAGTCATGCATTCACGCAATTAGAATATAATCTTGCATCTTTTGATTATTAAAACAATGATAGTGTCAAGTGTGTAATACTGTACAAATGTTAGTTTATCAGATACTTCAAAACAGTCCCTATTGACTCCAAGCCGTGTGAGTTCATCTTTGCTGCTGCTAATTTTTAAGTAGACCTATATGAAAATGATATTATTTAAGCGCCTCAGGGGCGTGGTCGGTATGGTGTTGGCGTGCCACAGCGGTGGCCGCGAGATCGATTCTCGGGCATTCCATTGAGGAGGCGAGAGCTGTGTATTTCTGGTGATAGAAGTTCACTCTTGACGTGGTTCGGAAGTCACGTAACGCCGTTGGTCCCGTTGCTGAATAACCACTTGTTCCATGCAACGTAAAAACACCATACAAACAAACAAACTTATATCATTATATATAAAAGTTCTTGGTGATTTAGAATACATGTCATTTATTTCTTAAACTTGACACGGGTTTATTATTTCAGGGTATAACATTTCAGTATTCATTTCTTCTCAATTTCAATTTCAATTTCATGTTAGTCATTAAGTAGCTCGTATTTTTCAGTCTTTATAGACTTTTCTATATCTATAGCTCATAACAGTTTCATATTACCTGTTAAGTATTTTCTTAGACATCTTACCTCAGTTTGTTGAGGGATGTATAGTTTTCTTGCTAAGGCTGCTTATCACTTCAGTATCAGCTGTAACTCAGTTAGCTTAGGATATTTCAGGAAACAGTTGATTTTCCACTTTTATTTCTCTATTAGGAATAAAGTAGCTAATCTTCTGGGATGTTTATCAACTTCTCAGTTTTGCAATAGTTTAAAATTTGTTTTTTTTATGGGGTTTAGTTTTTTTCCAGCTTATAGCCTCAATAGTTCAGTTTCTTTCAGGTACAACTGATATGTAGTTACTATATAGGATTTATAGGTACTTTACCTTTCTTGTTCAGTATTAACTATTTGGCACGCATCATGCGGCTCGTTGCTTTGTTACGTACGATTTACACCAATTTATTATCAGTTATCAAAGTGTTCAGTTTGTTTTAGGATATGTAATAATTTGATATAATATAATATTAACGAAGCTATGTTTCAGGACGGTTTTCTCTTTAATTTCTTAGCTGTGTTAATATCAGGTAGCAAGTAGCTTAATACAATGCCAGAATACGTAATATTTTACCTACATAGTTCTCATTGTTAACAGGTATCAGGTAGTTCAGGATATTCAACTAATTGGATATTAAACATAACTCTATCAGTATAATATTAAATATTAGATACATTTTTACTCGTCGAAAAATCACGTTAGTGCTGGTAGTTTTTATTATTATTATCATTATTAAATTAGCTCAATATTACTGTCAGGCAGCTGACTGTTTTTAAAACACGTGCTCGCCTTGCCTTTGACCTGAAAACTCCAGTAGATCGTTGTTTAATGCTAACTTGCCCGTGTACAAAGTATGCTCAAGATTAACAGTAATTTATTTTTATTATTTTCAGTCACTTTCCTGAGGTTCAGAAGTTATCATACGCGTAAAGTTCATTATTTAAAAAGAATATCTTCATATTGGTCAGTATAGTTATGAATAGTTGTGGGAAAGGAAGTGCGTGAAGTATGAAACGTCATAGAAAAGATCATGATTCGGCTAAAGTTCAAATGATTTCTGGTATTTTTACCCATAAGCCTTGAAGATATTCCTACGATAGCTTTCATCCTAGTAGGGACTAGGAATTAAGCTCCTCATATAATCCTTGTCGCCTTCATCCATGGTTTGTTTCGGTTATCGACTCATGTTATAGATCATTATGTTATAGAGATCCTCTGAATTACATTTTCAATGGTTTCGAGATCTTGCTGTATTGTAATGTGTAAGCACTGGTACTTTAAAACTTAAGTTATTGAAAGGCATTGTTTAATGCGTGAGGTAACTCGGACGAATAATAATTAGGTCGTGTAATCCCTGGGATGATTTTAAACGAATGTAATCAAATGGGGAGTGTGTTTTCACCAGTTCAGTGAGATCAGAAGTAAAATAAATAATTAAACAAACGATCAAACAAATAAATAAATAAATAAATATAGATTGCTAGAATTTATTAAAAGGTTGCATTTGCACGATATGAATACTATTCGTAATTATGCGCTGCCTTTTTATCAAATTTTTTTCTGAATACAAGCTTATAGTATCGGGGCAGTATTTAGAAAGAATTCATAGTAAAATGGAAACTAAGAGATCTGGTAGTCGTAGCGTTCAATCCTTTGTCATGCGTTTATATAAAGAAAGTGCCAGAATGCCTAGCGCCTCAGTGGCGTGATCGGTGTGGCTTTGGCCTGTCACCTCGGTGGCCGCTAGTTCGACTCTCTGGCATTCCATTGCGGTGTCAGAGATTTGTGTATTTCTGGTGATAGAAGTTGACTCTCGACGTGGTTCGGAAGTCATGTAAAGACCGTTGGTCCCGTTGCTGAATAATCTCTGGTTCCTTGCAACGTAAAAACACCATACAAACAAACAAACAAACGAGAATGCCTATGAAGTTTTATTCCAAAGATGATCTCTTTGTTCTCTCTCAGACAAAATGATGAGAACCTTACGTAACTATCCCTAGATTCCTTTTCCATTTTGATTTTCATTAGGTTAATATCAATATTCCTCATTGTATTGCACGCCGTATTTGTCTCATACAGAGGGTCGGTTGAGGCATTTCATTTATCATATTAAAGTTGGCGGTGAGTTCTGTTTTTCACCAAATATTTGACTAAAACATTTAATTTCATCCGAGCATTCTGCTCTTCGCTAAACGAATTCCATCGAATTCCAAATTTCCAGGAATAGGTTGTCGGTACATTAAAGTTGTCTAGCTGTCAATTCATTCTGTCGTTTACTGAATGCGTATTTGTCAGGTGCATTTGATTTTTCGTCAGCCTTTGAATTGACAGGTTTATTATTATTATTTTCCTCTTTTGCTTGGGAAAAACTCTCTATCGCGAGAGTATATATAATGTTCTAAGAGGTCCACAACAATAAAAAAAAAAATGTTGCGAGTTCGTGTATAATTTAAAAACCCTTTACAAAGCTTTCGAACTCTTTCCTGGCTTCAACTTTGACTGAAGATGAACCCAGGGAAGGGTTCGAAAGCTTTGTGAAGGGTTTTTGAATTAAACACGAATCTCGCAACATTTTTTTTATTTTTTTTTTTTTATTATTGTGGACCTCTTAGAACATTATTTTCCTCTTTAGGACATCAAACGTGGATTCCTAAGTCTAGAAAGCTTGCAGTGTACAGGAGATTGTAGCCGCTTACGCTTTATAAGAACTGCGTTACTTAGGGTCCGTCCACACTACACTATAATAATAATAATAATAATAATAATAATAATAATAATAATAATAATAACTAAAGAAGGAAACTGAAGGAATGATAACAGCGGCACAAGATCAGGCCCTAAGAACCAGATATGTTCAAAGTACGATAGATGGAAATAACATCTCTCCCATATGTAGGAAGTGCAATACGAAAAATGAAACCATAAACCACATAGCAAGTGAATGCCCGGCACTTGCACAGAACCAGTACAAAAAGAAGGTGGCATGATTCAGTGGCAAAAGCCCTCCACTGGAGCCTGTGCAAGAAACATCAGCTACCTTGCAGTAATAAGGTGGTACGAGCACCAACCTGAGGGAGTGATAGAAAACGATCAGGCAAAGATCCTCTGGGACTATGGTATCAGAACGGATAGGGTGATACGTGCAAATAGACCAGACGTGACGTTGATTGACAAAGTCAAGAAGAAAGTATCACTCATTGATGTCGCAATACCATGGGACACCAGAGTTGAAGAGAAAGAGAGGGAAAAAATGGATAAGTATCAAGATCTGAAAATAGAAATAAGAAGGATATGGGATATGCCAGTGGAAATCGTACCCATAATCATAGGAGCACTAGGCACGATCCCAAGATCCCTGAAAAGGAATCTAGAAAAACTAGAGGCTGAAGTAGCTCCAGGTCTCATGCAGAAGAGTGTGATCCTAGAAACGGCACACATAGTAAGAAAAGTGATGGACTCCTAAGGAGGCAGGATGCAACCCGGAACCCCACACTATAAATACCACCCAGTCTAATTGGAGGACTGTGATAGAGCAAAAAATAATAATAATAATAATAATAATAATAACTTTTATATTAAGCTCAAGGCCATATGCATGGAATATAGAAAGATTAGACATTAACATACAGTCTAGATACATAAGATAACACGATAAAAAAACCAAAGATTAATCGGCAATATCCATACTTGCTGAGATAGTATAAAAGATAAAAGTCAAAATATTGGTCATACCCGTACTAAGACTGAGAATACTTAGAAATAGAATGTAAAAACTATATTGATTATAATCACGGTAATAATGAAAAAAGGAATATACAAGTAATGACAATAATCATAGCAATACAATAATAATGACAGATTCTGCAGATGACATTATGCAAAAACATAGATTAAGTCATCATAAGCTGACGTTGTTAACTGGTCACAAACAGATCACAAATTGGTTGGTTAAAAGTCAGCGACTTTTTTATCGTTCATGGTTTAGGCGTCTAACCATCGCTTGACGTAGATTTTTCTCCAATTACTATCGTTAACTAGTTGTCAACTTGATCGCAATATGTATGAGACTTACCGATGCGTGTTTATCAATTGTTTAACCTTAGTGCGGACACACTCTTATTTAATTACTGGCCATTTATTTTAGCGTCATTCCATATTCCGCTGATATTGGTGTCTATAGAAGAAAATATGTTAAAAAAACTGATGAAAGTAGAAAAATGATTTCAAACTCTATTCGACAACTCCATAAAAAGGGTTTAGGCTCTATACTACCGATCTCAGGGTCCAGGTTCGATTCCATGCTCTGCCAACGCGGAAACAGAGGAATTTGTTTCTGGTGATAGAAATTCATTTCTCGATATAATGTGGTTCGGATCCCACAATAAGCTGTAGGTCCCGTTGCTGAGTAACCAGTTTGTTCCTAGCCACGTAAAATTATCTAATCCTTCGGGCCAGCCTTAGGAGAGCTGTCAATCGGCTGTGGTCTGGTTAAACTAAGATACACTTAACTTTTCCACTGATACGCATCCAGCATGTTGTCTTGCTTTCATCTTTTCTATCACTGCCATAAACATTGCTTTCGATAACTTCTCAGTAACCTAAATTCACAAAAAAAAAAAAAAAAAAAAAAAAAAAAAAAAAATTATCCTCTAAAAAGATCCTTGTCTTACTAACAACAGCCACGCCCACAATACAAGAAGAGGATACAACTAGGTATTGATTAAAGATTATGAAACCTGCAATATGATATTCATAGAGAAATTCATTTTTGTTGACAAGTAACTTGGGCATATATATGAATGATTAAAATCGTCAATATTAAATGTTTACCGTTAAAGGCCTCAGCAGACAATAACGCAAAAGGAAATGGCGCTCTAATATTTTCATAAAGAATTAAGATCTACGTTGCAAATTTCCCTAATTCTAGTCATTATGCTCCCGCCGATATGAATAATTTCCGACAGGTGGCATGATGCTTTCGTGAGTAATGGTCTCAATTTGTCATTTAATTTATTTCTACACCTGGCAACGGCACTTTTTTCACAGTGGTGTATTAGGAAGAAATGTTTGCCCTTTAACTTATAAATTATATTTCATCACATGTGGCTTGGTAATCAAACAATTCCTAACTTAGACACATTCGAGTTTTCTGTCCGAAGGTGGCCTATGTTGTTGGTTACTTATAGCGCTGCCAGAAGTACGATTACGGCCAACTTTAACCGTAAATAAAGAAATAAATAAATAAATAAATAAATAAATAAATAAACTACTGAGGCTAGAGGTCCGTAATTTGGTATGTTTGATGATTGGAGGGTGGATGATCAACATACTCATTTGCAGCCCTCTAGCCTCAGTAGTTTTTAAGGTCTGAGGGCGGACGGGACAGACAAAGCCGGCACAATAGTTTCCTTTTACAGTAAAATTAAAATAGGATTTTAGAATTTAATGTTTGGAAGCGTATTCTTTTTCTTTATGAGATAGTTTGTTGTTTACTTGTTTTTATTTCGCGTAAACTATGTAATTTTCCAAAGTTTACTTAGTAAGTGAAATTTCACTCTGCCTTCAGTCATGTAATTGAAATGTTATTTATTAATAACATATATTTTAACGTTTATGAGTATTTATTTAATTTAAATAGTCTTCTGCCCTGTAGATATTTATCTGTTACGTCATTAATACACCAAGTCAAGTTTCATTTAAAACGAAAGATATATCAACCTATTTGATATTTTCTAAAAGGATTTTCAATTCGGCTGCCATAGCCCAACCGGCGCAAGAAAAAAAATTTATCGCTGTACAGTCTTCAATGGGTTAATGGCTCCCAGCATTCTGACTTAATCACCGCTAGCCACTGGCCCCTTGATTATGGCACCATACAGGACAGTCCTCTGCCATTGTGTTCCGAACAACATTAATTTGTCCCTATTCTTCTAAATACAATAGATTCCCTCGCCTTTGTGCTCTATGTGTGACCGTAAAAATGGTCTTCTTAAACTATTGATGACGTCACTGCAAGATATCTATCGAAATTACTGAAAATCTAATTAGGTAAAGGAAATTCTTGAATGACGCAGAGACATATGTTATGAACCATAAAAAGAGATCTCATGAATGTAAACAGTCGATTCCAAATTAGTCACTTCCATTCCGGTTTTTTTTTTTTTTTTTTTTTTTCTGGATCAAGGGCCCGCAGCCAGCCCACCTCTCGATAATGGAATGCGCATTTCCCAAATTCTTGATCTCCCCAGACGCAGAAATTTGCAGATTACTACTGCTTTCCTTTCGCCGAAGATAATGAGATTTTTCGTTGCAATAGATATCATCCCAATGAAGGAACAGTGGAAGTCATGAATATATTAAGAAGGAAGAACGAGAGAAGAGACTGGAATTTTCCTGATGTAAATAAGGTGGCCTAGTAATTCCTTATCGTTTTCTTTTATTATTATGAACCTTTGAGTTTTATGTTATTGCATCATTCTAGATTCGTTTCTTATCAGATGGTGTTTGCACATTTCATTAAAGCGAGTTGTTGTAATTTCAGTTTCTTCATAATTATTATTATCATTATCATTATCATTATCATTATCATTATCATTATCATTATCATTATCATTATCATTATCATTATTATTCATACAGATCAATCCCTTAGGGGCCATTGACTTGAAATTCAAGCTTCCAGAGAATATAACATTCATTTAAAAGAAGTAACAGAAGTAAACAAGAAATACGAAAAGAAAAGTAAATTAAGGAAAAAGTAAATTAACAAATTAATAAATAGATAAAAATGTAAACTAACTATTGAATTACAAGGAGAATTGTTTTAAAGTAGTAATGCGTTGCGCCTTAGCTTGAACTTTTGAGATTCCGTGAGACTCCTCAATAGAACACCGGAGTTAATAAAGGACTTCTGAAACTGAGAAATTCGACAACGAGGTACATTTACTCCTATTGATGTTCCTGTTTAGCAAATCTGGTTGATAGCGGCAGGTAAAGATGATCAAGGATCAATTGGGAATGAGAAAGATTTTTGGTCAAAATACAACTGAAGATAAGAGAAGACCATCCGTCGATGGTCTAAACCATCAATGCTAATGTTAGAAAACAGAAACTTACCTCCGAGAACCACTGTCTCTAAAAGAAATAGATCTCTGGCAGAGGCAAAAATCCACACCGGAGAACAAAAGTCTAGTAAAGGAAGGACAAATGACCTTAAATCAGGATGCGCTGATTTTATCACTGTTAGAAATATATAAGGCATTACTTACAATACCTAACTTCCGTGTAGCAATTGCTCCCACTTTCATTAGATGTTTCTCAAAAGCAAGACGTGAAAAAGCAAACTCACTGGATATCTTAAGAAATTATATTTTCCCCTTGTATCTAACGAAAATACGTGAATTTTAATGAAAGGCTATTGTCTACATGATAAAAAGATTCTACTGCATTTCGAGAAGCATTTGAAATACTACATCTCGAGAAAATACCTTTGATTCGAATAATATTGTTTCTGAGTATATATTCTTTTATTTTTCTCATTTCCACAGTCGAGCTGAGCAATTAGCAACCTCGATTCCCGTCGCCTAGCTGTCAGCGTAATGTCAGTTGCCCTGGCAATAGCCACGCCCACAGATGCATGCATTCAAAACCTATTCTTTGAAGTTGCTGGTATACAATATAGAGAAGTTTCTATTGAAAGCTGCATCACTGAGGAGATATTTTTCACTGATCCTACACCCATTGCCAAGTCTGATAATAGATGGACGGTAGCACAAAAATAAAAGAAAAGCTACTGGAAAAACTCAGCCTCTTATGGACTTGAATGAAGTCCGTGACTCTCACTAACCTCTTCCCAAGTTTACAATCTTGTAAAGGCTAACCAACTCATAAGATCTAGTTCAAACCTGACCTCAACATTGTTTTTATCGAAGCTGTAATAGCTCCTTACTACTGACTTTCTTCTGAAAGAAACTGATTTTTTTTATGGGTAGAAACAAATTAATAATTCAAGAAGTAGTTATATGCCATAACTCCTTAGCCTTTCCTTTCAATCTACATTTTTCCCTTAAAAATGTCGAGGAACCTCTATAGCAAGAGAAAAACGCAGACTTGGAAGGCAATTTTGGGTTGAGAGTTTTCCTTCGCAAACAGTTTATAGGCCTAAACTCCTTTGCTGGTTTTGCCAGTTTATTTCCACTGCACTGATCCTGATTTCAGTTTCTGCTCAAGTCAATAACATATTTTCAGTGGACAACGATTTTATAGCGATGAAACCATTCTTGTTGAGTTTTGTATACAAAGATGCTTTAATAATTGTGCATCTTGCTTAGCACTAAATATGCGACAGTTACAAGTTAATGCTGTAAATATTACAGTATTTCATCAAGGGTATTATCATCATTGTACATCTGCACATTTCAAGACACTGCTTGCGTGTGAAGATTTCAGATCGAAAATATTCCTTTAAGGGTAGCTGGGTATATGAATTAATAAGCGTACTCGATTACGAGAATAGTCCATTCATCTTCCTTTTGTATTGATAAGTAGACTTTCCAGAAAGATTAAGAACTATTCGTTACTTTTTCATCATATCAATATTTTTCAGACCTTTGTATAAAAGTGAGATTCATTTCTTAATGGACTTCTTATGAATTAGGATAGCTGTTTTGACTGACTGATGAGATTAGAGATCTTGGCTATAAGTATACTTACCCAATGAAGCCATTCTAACTAGTAGCCATATGCAGCAGAGGCCGTTTCAAACACCAAGGAAATTTCGAATAGTTATCAAAAGTGAAATCTTGCCAGAGGAGTTAGTCTCAGCTTAGGGACTTAATCAGTTTGGACATTATAGTTATAATAAGGATATTTCTCTGAAGTTTTTAGCTTTAACGTGAATTGCTTCAGAAATTAACTTCAATTTTTTCTGAGTTATAGTTTTCATAAATTTTAGAATTCCCTATGCAGCAGTGCCTTGATTTATGGAGATTTTTTAGGCTTAGAGATTAAGTATTTTTACCTTTTTTTTTATTATCAAAACATTTCATAGAGGTTCTTGTTAAAATTTTAGCTTTAGAATATGAGTAATGGGAAAGTAATTGTAATACCAAATTGTGTATTAATTTTTGTGTACAAGTAATTCTGTATTTCAGCTTTTTGCTCAGTTCTCATTAAGTCTTCATCTTCATTTAATTATAAAAGGTAATTAGTGCCTATTATTTCTTGGCACAGCAAAGCAAAGTTAGAAGCTAATGTAAAATCTAATAGCACAAAAAAGTGCAACAAAATTACAATTTTTAGTGCAGTGTCTTACCGAACAATTATACAGCTGTAGGTTCCCTACGAATGGCAGACAATAGATTCAAAACTTCCGCGGTGACGTCATCTCCCTCCACTCGAGGGAGCTACAGGTACAACTGCCCTGGTAACAGCAATTCGTTCTCTGACGGCTTTTGGTGAACATCGGTGGTCGGTGCAGACCTTTCTTCATTTGTTGAGAAGTTTATCTCTCCAATATCGGTGAAGTATTCAACTTCGTGTTTGTGGGATTGTAGCATAATTTCTTTTCTGCAATTTTGTGGCTTTACTGTCATGTCGGACTCTAGTCCTTCAGTATTTAGGTTTTGCGCCAGAGGGTGCAAAACTAGGCTAGTTAAATCAATTTATGATTCGCACACTAAGTGCATTAAGTGTAGGGGTTTGTGAATGCTCGAGAGAATCAACTTGTGATGAATGCAAGGATTGGAGTGAACAACAGTGGAAAGTTTTTGTTTCTCCCTCGGGGAAGGTAATTAAGGATAGGAAGAGGAAGGCGGCTCTCAGAGCTGAAAGTAAGACTAGTTTAGCTTCTTCTGCTTCTTCTATCGAAGCACCTGCTCCTATTCCTTCTCCTTCTCCTCTCATTATGTCTCCAATCTTGAGTCCTCCTACTCCTGCACCTGTAACTCCCTTGCCAACTTCCCGTGGAGTTTCTCCTGACACCATTGCTAGCCTCGAATCTAAATTTGAAAAGAAATTCGATGTATTAGCGAATACTGTTATGCAGTTAGGGTTATCTGTAAAGTCTTTCAATGAAAAGACTTCTAGTGAAGTGAGAAGTGTCAGTGCAGTGCAACCTAAAGGGGTGGCTTTCTCTCCCGATAGTTCTCCTAGACGAAGGTCCCTGTCCCGCTCCCCGGCCTTGTAGAGAAGACATACCGGAGTTCCAAGGGAGACTGTTGGGGTTTGCCCACAGACAGTCGCTTCCTCTGTCGATCCTGTGGTGCGACAGCAGAAGTCGACTAAGCACCATGGAAAGGTGTGTCGTTTAGTCATCAGTTATCGACAGAGTCGAGTGATTCGTCACCGGTTAGACGTCATAAGTGGCATGATTCTTCAGCCCCACGTCCATTGAAACTACGTTCGACTGAAGAAGTGTTCTCTCCACCCCCTGTTAAGAGGAACAGAGAAATAGACAACCCTCGCCCGTCTACATGGACTTCGCCACGGACTCTCATGACAGCGACAGCCGCCTTTGGCTCGATTGCACAACGAACTGCTCCGAGTCCGTCGAGATCTTCAACTCATCTAGCAGTCGAAAGTTTACCTTCGATATCGCATATGACAGAGAATTCAACTGGCGCGAGACCTCCGGTACCAATCGTGTCGAAGTCCACAACTCCAGTTGCTACAACTTCAGCTCAAGAAGACGAGAATCTAGTTCCTTTACCTCGACAGTTGCAGGAGCTGATGAACTGGATGAAAGAAAGCAAACAATGTCCGAAGAACAATGAGTGGAATCAAGAACTTTCTCTGTCGCCTATCTCTTCGGATCACGAGGAGGACTTTGAAGTGGACTCTATTCCTCTCTCATCCTATTCAAAGCTGTTACGCTATTTTCTGGATATGTACCCTGATTACTTCGTAGCAGCCGCTCCCAGGTCACCTGCTTCCATCTTCCTGATGAGAAGGAAGAATTTTGATCCTCTTCTCCCGAAGGTCGCACTGTCTAAGGCTGCTAAATAATTGCTTTGTGATATAGAAGAGAGGTTGAAGTTCAAGAGAGAGCTCGGGAAAGCAACTTTCGCCTACCCTCCGTCGAAACTGGCCAAAAAGAGGTATAGGTTCTACGTAACTGTTCGTAGTCCCCAAGTCATCAGGGGTCTGGAGGCCCGTGCTGGACGTAAGCACACTGAACTTGTTCGTTCAGAAGACCAAATTCAATATGGAAACGACTCGTTCGGTATTGGAATCCCTTCGCCAAGAGGACTGGATGGTATCCCTGGATATGCAGGATGCATACTTCCACATATTAATTCACCAGGACTCCAGGAAATACCTTCAGTTTATGTTAATGGCAAGACCTATCAATTTCGAGCTCTTTGCTTCGGCTTCTCGACAGCACCACAGGTATTTGTGCGAGTGCTAACTCTGCTGGGGAAGTGGTTTCACCTCCTGAACATCAGAGTGTCACTCTACCTAGACAACTGGCTTCTCCGCTCCTCTTCGGAAAGTCATTGTATGAAGGATCTCAAGAGGACCCTTTCATTAACTCACTCGTTAGGTCTCCTTATAAACGAGGAGAAATCTCAGTTATTCCCGACTCAGAGCATTCTCTATTTGGGGATGACTCCGAACTCTTGAGTTTTTCAGGCTTTTCTCTCACCAAAGAGTGTCCAGTCGTGTCTGGAAGTAGTACAGGACTTCCTGGACCTCAAGTCCTGTTCTGCCAACTGTTGGACCAGTCTGTTAGGGACACTAGCTTCGGTGGAACAGTTTGTCAAACTTGGAAGACTGCATGAGGCCCCTACAATTCTTCCTGAAGGCGTCATGGTGCAGGAAGACTCAACCGGACTCGACAGTTTTCACGATTTCAGACTAAATCAAGGAGGACTTAGGGTGGTGGCTATCAAAACCAAGACTGGTAGAAGGTCTTTCGCTTCATCCGCTCCATCCAACCCTTCAGTTCTTTTCAGACGCCTCTGATGCAGGTTGGGGAGCCCTGTTGGGGAAGAACGAAGCGTCGGGGGAATGGTCGGAAACTTAACGCTCTCTTCATATCAACGTGAGGTAGCTATTAGCAGTGTACCTGGGACTTCAGGCATTCGCTCATCTTATGACGTGACAGGTGGTTGCAGTTCATGGAGACAACTCCACAGCACTTTCCTACATGAGAAAACAAGGGGGGACGCACTCTTCCACCCTCTACAACCTTGCAAAAGATCTGCTTCTGTGGGCAGAAAAATTTCAAGTTTCGCTAATCCCTCGGTTTGTTCAAGGGAAAATGAACATGCTGGCGGACAAACTAAGTCGACGTCACCAAGTACTGCCATTGGAATGGATTCTCGATGCAAAGGTCTGCCTAGACCTATGGAAACTGAGGAAAGCCGATGATAGACCTCTTTGCTACTTCAAGGAACAATCGTCTTCCGCTGTTTTGCTCTCCAGTCCTGGACCCTCTTGCATGATCAGTCGATGCAATGTTACTAGACTGGTCGGGCCTGGATGCGTACACCTTTCCCCTGTTCGGCCTGATAAGACAGATGCTGAACAAAGTGTCATTTCACGAAAAAGTCTCTCTGACACTAGTTGCTCCGTTCTGGCCAAGGAAAAAATGGTTCCCAGATCTCCTCGACTTGCTCATAGATTTCCCCAGGCTTCTTCCGTTAAAGAGATGTCTACTCAGACAACCGGACTACACAAGGTTCCACCAAGGGTTATCCGCTCTGGCACTGACAGGATTCAGACTTGTCAGGAGTCTCATCAGAGTGAAAGGTTTTTCGAGACGAGCTGCAGAAGCTATCGCTAACTGCAAACGAGATTCTTCTAACAGACTTTACCAGTCTAAATGGGGAGTGTTTCGAAAGTGGTGTAAGCAAACTAAAGTCTCTTCTTCCGAAACATCTGTGAACGAAATAGCGGATTTCCTTTCATTCCTAAGAGACGTTAAGCGTTTAGCACCTTCGACAATTGGGGGATACAGAGCCATGCTGGCTTCAGTTTTTAAACACAGAGGACTAGACCTATCTACGAATAGTGATCTTTCCGATCTAATTAAATCGATAGCATGGAATCTCGATATAGTTCTTAAATGGCTTTCGGGTCCTCCCTCTGAACCGCTACTTTCTTTGTCTATGAGGAATCTCACCAAGAAGACGTTATTTTTAGTTGCGTTAGCTTCAGCTAGACGAGTTAGCGAACTACACGCAATGGACAAGGTGGGTTTTTCTGAAGGAGACGCAGTTTGCTCCGTAGAGCTCAATTTTCTCGCAAAAAACGAGAACCCTTCTAATCCTTTGCCATGTAACTTCGTTCTCAAGAACCTGACAGACTTTGTAGGCCAGGAAGAAGAAGAATGACTCTTATGTACCATGCGGGCATTAGAATATTACCTCCGCAGAACAGAAAGAATTATAGGTCAATCGAATCGTCTGTGGTGCTCTGTGAAAAACCCCTCTCGCCCTCTCTCAAAAAATGCTATCTCTTTTTTTCTGAGAGAGTTAATTGTGGAAGCACACACGCAAGCGAACGACGCAGTGTTTACTTTGTTAAGAGTGAAAGCATACGAAGTTCGGGCAGGAGTGACTTCCCTCGCATTGCGACACAACTTGTCGCTATCTGCGATTCTCCAAAGTACCTTTTGGAGGTCTAATTCGGTGTTTGCTACGCATTATTTGAAAGAAATCGAGACAGTGTTAGAAAATTGTAAGTCTCTCGGTCCGCTTTTGGTAGCTGGCGTGGAGTTGGGATAAACGACATAGGAGGTTGCTCCCTCTGCTAGCCTATCTTTCACCTTGTATCAAGGTTGACGAGTTAAAGGGAAGTCAGGGGGTACAATGTACCTGGAGTACTCACCAGTCATTTTAGTTATAGTTTTGGTGGGTAAAGGTTTTTAATTCGGTGTAGGTGACAGCTTTTTCATGTTGGTTATTTCTGGTCTTAGCCCAGGGCAAGGGCAATTTGTTCCAATACGTATACAAATCCTCGGTCGTTTAACAATAGGAAGGTACTTAGCGGCAGCTGAACCGGTCGTAAGCTTCGAACAAGGGGGTTCGGTAGTTAACTATTTGTCCGGCAGTTGGCGGTCAGCTCAACTGCAAGGAGAGGAGTCACTTTGC
This sequence comes from Macrobrachium nipponense, assembly GCF_015104395.2. Taxonomy (NCBI): domain Eukaryota; kingdom Metazoa; phylum Arthropoda; class Malacostraca; order Decapoda; family Palaemonidae; genus Macrobrachium; species Macrobrachium nipponense. Next base: position 109,689,346 of record NC_061110.1, read on the forward strand.
TTTCGGCCGCGCTAGTGGATGGACGTGCTGCTCGTCTCTCTGCCCGCTTCAGTCGTATGCTCTGTTTTCTTCACTTCATGAAGGCTGTTTATCTTTCCCTTTTACTCAGTGTGAATGTACAAAGCCTGCGTAAGTACATATCTGTGTTTTGTATTTCATTCTCAGTGAATATTGCAAGTGAATATGGATTCCCTAGAGCCGGAAAGACCCCCTTGCCCCCCCCATCAGCTGCAGATTGTGCCCTGGTGTGGAGGGCTGTAAGTGTGGGGCCTCCCGATCATCTGTTGAGGTTGATCCTCATGAGTTTTGTACTCGGTGTAGAGGGTGAGAATGCTCTCGCACCGAGACATGTGATATTTGTGTATTTTGGTCGGAGGAGCAGTGGGAGCTCTATGGGGGGAGAAAGAAGCCGCATAAGCTGGCCAAGGAGTCGGAGGAGGGTTCTCCGGCTACGCCCTTGGTTACGGACACGTCATCCTATTTTCTCCCTCCATCTCAGCTCCCTCGTATGGCTCCTTCCTCTTTAGGGGAGGTTTCTCACTCCTTCTCCTCTCTCGATCAGTCAAGCATGGAGAGGGGGGGGAAGATACACCGACACCCAGTTGTACTTGGGGTCCTCCGTTCGCTCGGGTTGGGAACTGTCCTCCCCCGGGCGATGGGAGACACCCCCCCCCTCCCCCCACCACTATCTCGCCCGACTTTTCTTTCCTCAGACCTGCTTGCCACGGGGGACGATCTCGGACAGGCCTGGTACTCGCTGGGGCTGCGAGGGACACCGACGGTCCAGGGGCTGCTGAGTCACTTGGCGAGAGGGGCCATGCCGGTAACACATGGGCCAACCACCACGACTACAACGACGGTGTCCACGCCGGGCTATGCTGCTCCACTGCACCTGGTGTACACTCAGCACATAGCCACTGTGACCCCGACAGCTGCTGTGCAGGCGCCGCTGCCGGAGGTTACGATGCCTGCTATGACGCGGCCGCCTGGTTTTGCTGCTCCTGCTGCAGCCCCGGACTTCCGGTGTCCCAAGAGCTCTCCTCTTGACCTGCCTCCTGTGCAGAGGATGCTGCCGGTTCCTGCCCCGCCTCCTGTTCCTGAGTATGCTGCCGCTCTAGTCCCAATACCAGTTCCTGCCGCCGTCGTTCCTGCCCATGGTGTTGCTGCTCCCACCCCAGGTCATTCCGGACAGGTGCAGTCGGCCCTGTTGCTTCAGCAACTGCCCCGGCTCCGTCCTGGATGGAAGACCTGATGGTGGTGCTGAGGAAGCTGACGAAGAAGAAGAAGAGAAGGAAGAAGGTGTCATCGTCTTCATTGTCTTCTTCGTCGTCGTCGTCAGACACCGCTTCCCCTTCAACTTCAAAGGCCCCACAGCCGAAAAAGAAGGTTGCCTCCTCCCCCCCTAAGAAGGCCCGCTCTGAGACTTCTAAGGGTCTGTCCCACTCCAGTGAAACGGTTGGGACTTCCACAGGTCCTCCTGTTCCTTCGGTAACGGGACCCGTCTCTCCTTCCGCAAGGAAGAAGAAGATGGGGACCTGAGGAGTGCCGGCTAACACCGATACCATCTCGCCTGGCCCCAGAGGTTCTGCCTCGACGCCAGATACCGTCTCGGCCTCTCGTTCTCGAGAGTCACCGAGTGTACGGTCACCCGCTGACCCAGGCAACAGAGTCCGCTTGGCGCCAGGATCCAGGCACGGAGCGGAAGACTGGCGGGGGTCGCTCAGGCAACTCTCACCAGACCAGCGATCGCTCTCGCGGTGATACGCTGGTACCCAGGGTTGATGCGACAGTCCCAGACCGCTAGCGGGCTGAGGCAAGGAAGCGGTCCTCTCGGTCGCCTGAACCAGCCTCGGCTGGTCCAAGTGGCGTGATGCACCGCGAGTACAGGCCACGCTCCCACCACCACAGCGGACTCTGCAGGTCCCCTGACCGCCGCTCCTACCGGGACCAGGCAGAGAGGGGGACCAGCAGCCGCTCTTCTGACGCTCGGGACCATCACCGCTGTTCTCAGTCCAGCTGCTCTCCCCGGGAGAGCCGCTCGACCAGGCCTGTAGCTCGATCGCCACTGCGGGTTGGTGATCGCCTGCAGCCCCCTCAGCACACCGGTTCTGCTGGTGGGCACGGGGGGAGCGTCATGTCTGCCTCTCCAATCCCTTGAACTTCCTCGGGCTTCACCGGGAAGAGCGAGGCGACCAGGATTGATCACGAGGGGCACACTCCTCGCAATCCCGCCACAACGACCTACAAACCTGGCACGGTCCTCGGACCAACCAGATCGTATGTGCAAGTGGTAGGAGGAGACCAGGAGGGGTCTGTCGTGGTTCCTCCTGTGGAAGGAGAAGGGTCTCGGGAGGCATTCTCGCTGGACGGGCTTGACGGTCCGTCTCCACAGGATTCAGTCACTCCTGAGACCCAGAGGTCGTTCGCGGAGGTTATTGAGCTGATTCGTCAGCACAACGACCTCGGGGAAGGATCGCCGCTCCCACCTTCTGAGCCCACATCGGGCGTGGAGTCGTTCTGGGGACCTAAGAAGGAACCCAGGACAATGGTGGGTCTGCCGCGAACGGCCTTGGCTGACAGCATACTGAGCCAAGTGGACTCTCTCGTCTCCGGACAGGAGGGTTCGCTTGAACCGATTCGTTCACCAGTCTCGGTTCACGATGGAAACAGCACGCTCAGTGCTCGATTCCATCAGGGAGAATGACTTCATGCTTTTGGTGGATCTAAAGGACGCATATTTCCAGATACCCATCCATCAATCCTCCATGAAGTACCTCCGCTTCATCCTCGACGGGACGGTGTACCAATTTAGGGCACTTTGTTTCGGTCTCTCTACCACCCCACAGGTGTTCATGCGAGTGTTCACGCTGGTGTTGGCTTGGGCCCATTCGGTAGGGATACGTCTTCTGAGGTATCTCGACGATTGGTTAGTCCTGGCGAGCTCCCGCTCGCAGTTGCTGCAGGACAGAGATCGACTCCTCGAATTCTGCCGTGATCTGGGGATCGTAGTGAATTACGAGAAGTCAGACTCGAGCCCAAGCAGAGGATGAAGTACCTGGGCGTGCAGATCGACACGGTAGCAGGGTGAGTCTTCCCCGCAGATTCGCGGATCAGCAGGTTCAGGGAGGTAGCAAGACAGTTCCTATCTCTACAGGAGCAACCAGCTCAGTAGTGGCAGGTCGTGATCGGTCACCTGTCGTCTCTTGAGAAGCTAGTCCCTCATGGGCGTCTTCACTTGTGGTCTCTTCAGTGGAGACTAAAGGAGTGTTGGTCACAGGCAAGGGACCCTCCCTTCTTCCCCGTGTCCCTCATGAAGGAGGTGAGACAGGACCTAGCCTGGTGGCTGGACGATGGGAACCTCGTAAGAGGAGTGCCTCTTCACACTCCACTCCAACCCCCCCCACCCCACTCTCCCCGAGATGTTGCTGTTCTCAGATGCATCGACCGAGGGATGGGGCGCACACCTGGAGGAGTTGCTGACTGCAGGCGTGTGGGACCATCACGACAAGCACCTTCACATCAACGTCCTGGAGCTCAAGGCAGCGTTCCTCGCTCTTCAAGAGTTCCGGGACCGTCTGGTGGGACACTCGGTGGTGTTGATGAGCGACAACACCATGGTAGTGGCGTACGTCAACAAGCAGGGGTGCCTAGTGTCCCTCCAGATGTACAAGTTGATGTTGCAGGTGCAGTAGAGCTGTCGGCCCGCTACATTCCAGGCAAGAGGAATGTTGTAGCCGACAAGTTCAGCCATCGGGATCAGGTGATAGGAACCGAATGGTCCCTTCATCCAGATGTGGTGGAAAGGCTCTTCAACCTGTGGGGGCGTCCAGTCGTGGATCTGTTCGCCACCCGGCACAACAGGAAACTCTAGGTTTTCTACTCGGTTGTGCCGGACCCATGTGCAGCTGCAGAGGACACTCTTCAACATCCGTGGGACAACCTCTTCGTCTACGCCTTTCCCCCGTTCTGTCTGATTCGCAAAGTGATCAGCAGGGTGCTGAGCACTGCGAACCTTCTGATGATCCTGGTGGCACCCACCGGTCTGTCGAGTCCCTGTGTCTTCACGGCTGGCTGTTATCCACCATCTCTTGCGAGCAAGAGGCTTTTCTCGCAGCGCAGCAACAGAGATGGCTGGATACCTCAGACAGTCCTCTGCAGCTGTCTACCAGGGGATGTGGTCCGTCTTCTGGGGTTGGTGTCGTGGACAGGGTCTCTCTCTTCTCAGAGCCACTCTTCAGCAGGTAGCAGATTTCCTCGTCTTCCGTCGCTGAGAGAAGCTCCTCTCTGTCTCTGCAGTTAAAGGATACAGAGCCACCCTGGCCCTAGTCCTTAAACTGTGAGGTGTGGACATCTCCTCTTCTTTCGAGATCTCCCTCCTGATAAAGATCTTCGAGAGGTCTTGCCCACCCAGGGAACTCAAGCCCCCGGGGTGGGATGTGACACTCGTCCTTAGGAGTTTGACTCGCAGACCCTTCGAGCCACTCCGAGAGTTGTCAGACAGGGATTTGACCCTCAAGACCCTCTTCCTGCTGGCCCTGGCATCAGCGAAGAGAGTAGGGGAACTTCATGGTCTTTCCTTCGACGTCAAGCATTCCAGGGGATGGGGATCCGTGACGCTCGATTTTGTCCCAAACTTCGTAGCGAAGACTCGGAATCCTTCGGTCCCTGACGACCGGTTCGAGTCCTTCATGATCCCCTCCCTGAAGGATTTCACCGATAATGATGTGGATGAGATGCTGCTTTGTCCTGTGAGAGCGCTACGGCGCTATCTGAAGAGAACTCGGCACCTCAGGCCTGAGTGTCGACGCCTCTTCATTAACACCGGGGTTACCAAGAAAGAAGTTTCCAAGAACACACTTTCTTTCTGGCTGCGTGAGGTGATCAGGAGGGCGTATGACACAGATGGTAGTGACGACACCCATACCAGTCGTCTAAGAGCCCACGAAGTCAGGTATTGGTCCAACCCTTGCGTTCCGCAAGAACTTCTCCCTGGCGCAGGTTCTGAAGGCAGGGGTTTGGGCCAACTAGACCACCTTCACTTCATTCTACCTTCGGGATATCACCCACAGGTCCTTGGACACTTTCCTTGGGACCCGTGGTGGCTGCTCAACAAGTTGTGTAGTCTACCTAGCACCCGAGTGGACAGAACAGCATTGCGTCCTTGTGTGACTGCATGAATGGATGAGTGAAAGAGTGTGTGACTGGCTTCTCTTCCTCCTTCGTTCGTCTCCTCTACCTGTGTGCAGAGGGTTGTGGTCGTCACTACGCAGAACAGGAGGCTGATGCAGGTAAGCTACACAACCGAGCTCCATTCTATCCCTTTCAGTAGGGATAGGAGTGTTTATCCACTACTCCCCGACAAAGGGTGGAGTGGAAGCCAACAAGAGACAAACCCATGACTTCATTTTGGCTCTTGAAGTAGGAAATAATTCTTGCCTTTTGCTATTTATAAGAGATGCGCTTGCCTCCCTCTTATAAATCTGGTCCAGAAGTCTGACCACTGATCCTGCGGTGCACACCCCGATCAGCTGGGCAGAGGCTAGGATCCCTCCCTCTGCTCTTACGACCAGGGAGGAAATCCAAGGTAGGACGAACACCAGTCTGTTCATAAGACTCAGAATCCACCCACCAAGAAGTGAGTCTTCCTATTGTTAAAGGACCGAGGGTTTGTATACTGTTACGACCCTTGTTGGGCCGTGGTGCAGGTTTATCTGCACTAAAGGATGTACACTCAGTGTTGTTACAGAGTATCAAGCAAAAGATGGTCAATGGAGACAAAAACACTCAGGAAAACTCAACAATATTTATTAACAAACAAAAATAATCAAAGTCAACCTTGTGACTGCCAAGGACAAATTCTAGTCCTTAAATAATCCCTTGGGATTCCTAACTACTAAAAACTAAGCCCTAAACAGAGATAATAGAGAGAAACACATGAATGCAAATACATCAAAATATACAATTTAACCCTTAAACGCCGAATGGATGTATTAAACGTCGAGTCAAAATCTCCCCCGATTTCCGAATGGACGTACCATATGTCGGCTCAAAAAAGTTTTTTTAAAAATTCACGGAAAAATACTTGTAGGCCTACCAGCCAAAAACTTTTAAATCATGCGCCTTGGGGGATGCTGGGAGTTCACGGATCAAGGCGTTGTTTTGTTTACAATCGTTACGCAGGCGCGCAAGCGCGAATTTCTTTCTTATCGCACTAAAAAGTATCAGTGACACATCTCAAAAATTATTTCGTCACTTTGACATAATTTTTGCACCGTTTCAAATTATCCGTTACATGAAGTATTATATATTTAAAATGTGCGCAATTACCATTTAAAATACAACAAAAAAATACTCATGATTGTAACTTTTATCAGTTTTGAAATATTTCCATATAAATAACGATAAGTGCCAAAATTTCAACTTTTGGTCAACTTTGACTCTACCGAAATGGATCGAAAAACGCAATTGTAAGCTAAAACGCTTATATTGTAGTAATATTCAACTATTTACCTTAATTTTGCAACAAATTGGATGTCTCTAGCACAATATTTCGATTTATGGTGAATTTATGAAACAAAAAACTTTTTCCTTACGTCCGCGCTGTAACTCTTCCGAAAAAAATCATACATGCGATTGTGGTAATGGTTTGCACCATTTTAAAATTAGCCGTTACATAAAGTTTTATATATGGAAATGTGCGAAATTTCATGCACAATACAACTAAAAACAAATCATGGTAGTAGCTTTTATCAGTTTTGAAATATTTTTCATATAAAACAAAAATGATAAGTGACAAATTTTCAACCTTTGGTCCATTTTGACTCTACCGAAATGGTCGAAAAACGCAATTGTTTTAAGCTAAAACTCCCCCCCTTTATATTTTTAGTAATATTAAATCATTTACCTTCATTTTGTAAACAAATTGGAAGTCTCTAGCACAATATTTCTATTTATGGTGAATTTATGAAAAAAATAACATTTTCCTTACGTCCGCGCGGTAACTCTTCCGAAAAAATCATACGTGCGATTGTGGTAATGTTTGCACCATTTTAAATTAGCCGTTACATAAAGTTTTATATATGAAAATGTGCGCAATTTCATGTAGAATACAACGAAAAAATAATTGAAGGTTGTAGCTTTTCTCATTTTTGAAATATTTGCATATAAATCACGATAAATAGAAAAAAAACCACGTTTGGTCAACTTTGACTCTAGCGAAATGGTCGAAAAACGCAATTGTAAGCTAAAACTCTTATATTTTAGTAATATTCAATCATTTACCTTAATTTTGCAACAAATTGGAAGTCTCTAGCACAATAGTTTGATTTATGGTGAATTTATGAAAAAAACTTTCCTTCCCTCCGCGCGCGGATTGTCCTCCATAAATCTCTGAATTGCGTACATCGAATTCTCGGAAAATTTGCTCCGTTTCATATTAGGCATTTCATAGAGTTTTATATATGAAAATGTGCGCAATTTCATGTAAAATAAAAGGAAAAATATTTGAAGGTTGTAGCTTTTCTCATTTTCGAAATATTTGCATATAAATCATGATAAATAGAAAAAAAACCACATTCGGTCAACTTTGACTCTACCGAAGTGGTAGAAAAACGCAATTGTAAGCTAAAACTCTTACAGTATCGTAATATTCAATCATTTGTATTCATTTTGAAACAAATTGGAAGTCTCTAGAACAATATTTAGATTTACGGTGAATTTTTGAAAAAAAAATTTTTTTACGTCCCTGTGTTACGAATTCGTACATCATTTTGTGATAATATTTTTCTGGTGTTGCTTTTATTGTTTTCCGGTGTTGCTTTTATTGTTTTACAATGTATTATATATCAAAATGATTGCAATTTAGTGTAAAATACAAAAAAAAAAAAGAAACTCGTTAGCTTTTACCGTTTTTTGCACAGCGTGATTTTAATACAATTATGTATGAATTTTTTTTTTTTGCTACCATATATCGCATTATTTACATATGATAATGATATCATTTTTCATTTCTGATGATTGCATACTAAACTTCAGGCAATGAAAAAAAAAGCAGCCGAAACTGAACTCTTAATCTTCGAAACTAAGCACGCTGTGATTTTTTGAAAAAAATATTTTTTCTGCTTCCGCGCTCACTCAAAACCGGCTCCGGCATTCGGGGAAGTTTTTTATTTTTACCGCTTCGGCGTTTAAGGGATAACTGGCCAGATCAAAATGAATAAGATAACCAATACCTATAACTAAATAGGATGGGAAGGAAGGTGAAGAGTAACAGGGAGAAAACACTTAACCTCCTACCTATGTTTATAATCTAAATTTATCATATAAACAAATATAAAAGCCACGAGGCTGTTAATATCATAAGAATTTAGAATTAAAACCAAACAAACAAAAGGGGCAACAAATCCCAACTGTCTCAACAGTTCATTATAAGAGATAACTATATATATATCAATTATAACAACAACAAAAATATCTCCTCACACTCAGAGGGGGAGTCCGTGATCCAAGACTAATAATAAATGTCTTGCCTTACAGTAGGTAGGCGTGATCCCAATAATTTCAGAACTCTGCTAAAAGGGGAGTACAGAAGCACCAGGAAGGAGGAGTCGAGAGGTCCTACACGACCATACAAATAGGAACGCTTACCTGGGATCTGTCTCCCTACTTGACTTCCGACGGGCATCAAGGCCCCCACAGCTGCAATAAGTTCCAAGGCGTCCTGGAAAAGCAAATGCTTCTAACACCTCAGGAAAAATCTTCCACTGAGGTGGCAACAAGATAAGGCCACAGGTGGCACAAATCACCTGCAATACAAACAGGACGCAACGTCGCAGGTGGCCAGAAGCGTACCTGCAAAGGACAGCACTCAAAATACGTCGAGTACAGCGTACACAACACCGCAGGTGGCCAGATGTGTACCTGCGAAGGACGGCTCAAGATACTCCCAAAAGCGTTGATAAAATATAGTAAGTGCGGCAGCTGCAGAGCAAAAAAGGGACAGCCTCTGTAGAAAGCCCGAACTGTCTGCCCAAACACTCGCTCTGTCTCTTCTCACCTCCTTCACCGAGGACTCACATACCCAAACGTAAACACAAAAAAGATACGAGTGTTAAAAGGGTAATTAAAAAACTTTAACGAGCGGGGAGGAGGCGCAAAATCACCACACTACAACTTAACTTTCGTAATATATACAATACAAATTTCCTTAAAAATAAATACTTGAATACTAATTGTCTTAATATTAAATGTTAACAAAATCACAAGGTTGACTAAAAACTGAAAAATTACGTTAACATCTGATATATACGTATTGGAACAAATAAAAATTTGTCGGAAATTGTATTTTTCCTAACTATACAAACCTGAGGTCCTTTACATATAGTCCCACCTCATGCCACCCCTCACTCTGTGTTTCCTGGCCCTAAAGCAAAGTGACTCCTCTCCTCGCAGCCGAGCTGACCGTCAACTGCCGGACAAGTAGTTAACTACCAAACCCCCTTGTTCGAAGCTTACGACCGGTTCAGCTGCCGCTAAGTACCTTCCTATTGTTAAAGGACCTCAGGTTTGTATAGTTAGGAAAAATACAATTTCCGACAAATTGTTATATTTTGCTGTTTCTTCGTTGAGTCAGCGGTGAACACCATGACTACGAGGATCTTCCACTCCATGTAGAAGCACCCATTGCTTATATTCCAAGCTTTCTACTAAGTAAGATGAGCACCGACCAGAGTCAGTATTCTCCTGCAGTAGCTCTCTTGCAAGGTAAGGTACAACAGGCTCTAGTAACAGTGCTTTTGGGTATTTTTTCAAGAATCTTTTGTTATTTTTTAATTAAAACTCACATCCACAGGCCCCCGTCCTTGCAATAGGTAATCAGCTGTATAATTGTTCGGTAAGAGACTGCAATAAAAATGGAATTTTCATTGTAAAATAAAATTTTATTGCATACTTACCGAACAATTATTAATCAAAGCCCTCCCTCCTCCCCCACAGGTGGATGGGTGGACAGAACGAATTGATGTTACCTGGGCAGTTGTACCTGTAGCTCCCTCGAGTGAAGGGAGATGACGTCACCTACACCAGCGCTGGCAGCGCCACTGCGGAAGTTTTGAATCTATTGTCTGCCATTCGTAGGGAACCTACAGCTGTATAATTGTTCGGTAAGTATGCAATAAATTTCATTTTACAATGAAAATTCCATTTCTAGTTTCTTTTTAGTTATAGTATACCTTGTGAACATTGTAATCTAGGTGGATTTAAAGATTCATAGTCACACAAGTTTTCCCCTTTGGCCAGCGTTTACAGAAATCTAAAGTGCCAGTATTTTTCTACAATGGTATTGGATATAGGCACTAAACATGCAAATGAGATATTTATCTTAATTAATTTTATATTATTTAGATATTGCCAATGCTTCTACTTCTCAACCTTCCATTCTGACTTGACTTCTCTCTTTATGAACTTGAATTCACACACTACACATTCATGGCCGGTTAAAGTTGTTACACAAGTACGTAATTTGCAACACAATTTGGAAGTTCCAGAATTGCAAACTTTTGCACTGCAGAAGTAGTTCCAGTCACTTGAACACTTTGCAGCAGAAACTTGCACGTTTCATACTGCAGTAAAGTCCACATGTTTTACTGATGAAGTCTTGCACACTTTGTTTCATTGAAGTTTCTCTCTCTCTCTCTCTCTCTCTCTCTCTCTCTCTCTCTCTCTCTCTCTTGCTGAAGCTGCCATGTACGCCTTATTCATTAGTGAAGGAGACAGGGACTTTACTGAAACCAGCCCTCACCCAACCCCTCACCAAGAGCCCCCTCGCCCCACCGCTCACCCTCACCTCTCACCCCACCTCTCGCCCGAGGAGGTAACTTTCTTGCTCTCACCTCACCCCTCTCGGCCAACCTCTATCCTCCAACCCTCAACTCAACCCCCTAACCCCAACCTCCATAACACGCAAACTGCTTTTACCTCCAGACACAAGGGTTAAGGATCTTGCCCTTAAAAAATTCTATCTCTAAGCACACACACACACACACACTTATATTTGCATCCTAGATTGTTATAGGTGAATCTTTGGGTGTAAAGATGTCTACGGTAGTCACTGAACTCAAGTGAACTCTAAGGTGTTTTGTAAGTTTTGAGTATAGTCCGTATTTTGTAACGTGATATGTTGTGTTTCACATCATCGTATTCAAAAGAAATGAAGCTTTTTCTTTTTATTGCTGAAGGCAAAGTGAGAACTAGAGCAGTGTCTTAAAAATTAATCCGTAAACCTGAAGAGTTTGAAAGAAAACTGTGTTATATTGCTCATTTTTATGGACATAAGCTGAAATACAGAAGCTTTCATTGATATCATATATGTATATTTGCTGTGTGAACAGAAAAATGGAAAATTTGCAATAAAGAACTCCCCTTGGAGTTATAGTAGTGCAGTGCCCCGAGGAGGGAGTGTCCTCAGCGGAGGGTATTATACCCAGTCAGTTCTCACCTTGGAAGCCGACTCAGAGAGCTGCTTTTTAAGCTGACAGCTGATTGCCAGCAGGAAAAGCCCTTAAAGACTTCTGTTGTGCTTCCCCAGATGTATTCCCGTTCTTTACTATTTTAGCTAAAGAAGTTAGAGCCTTTCAAATGTAAAAGATTACTTATGTATGAGTCCAAGGAGGGTGTGGTAAGGTTAACAACTGAGTCAACCTATTTCTGATGTTACCTTTTATGGCTGTGTTGACATAAGCAAATGCTTTCTTGACATGGAGTTGTAGACCCTTAGAGTTTCACTATCAAGTTTTTGTATACTGTAATGGTAAAAAGACCCTGGTCCATTTTTTATATAGATTTTTTTTTATTCATACATTTTGAAATGCTTTTTGCTTTCTTGAGATTTTGTTCAGGATTTTCTTCCACATCTTTTAACAGACATGAGTCATATTTACTCTCGTAGAAACTGAAAAACATTAAGCAAATGACATGTGGCTGTGATGTATTAATTTTCAAAGTTAGTCTTGGAATAACTGTCTTTCAAGTTGATAGAACTCTTACCTTATACCTCTGTGGATAAATTTACTGGTAAATATTTGTAGGTATGGTTGTTTGATTTGACTTCAGAGATACTCATGTATATACTATGTAAGTTTGGCTTATTTTCACTATGAATAATTCGCTAAAGAAATACTTTCTAGTTAATATGCAAAAATACTTGATGTGAATGACTTCCAATTCTTTAAATTTACTAACAATTTTAATTCTGGGGAACACTTAAATTGTAGTATTGTAGGGAATTATTAGATTCCATCCTTGAAATTACTGTTTCCTGACTCAAGGTCTTGTAAATCTCGTGATGTCATGTAGAAATTAGAATTTGAAGTTTTTGCCGACTTCAGATTTGATTACCTGTTACAATTACTGGTCTTTTAAAGGTGTTTAGTAGAAATTTGTTCCACAAGATGATTGATAAGCACTGCATATGATTTATCTCTCACCAGATATCTTTTATAAGGTACCTAAGCTACGTGCATCAGAACATTTAGAAAGTCAAAAATTATCCTTTTGTCAAGAATAAGACAAAACTTTTAATTATATTTCAGACATATTTTTCTTTCAAAAGGTGGTACCAGCTTGGGGCTCAAACACCTTGTTGTCTTAGGCCAGCATTTCATTTGTGTATTTGACATAAAGGAGGGATACATACCACAAGGGCATCAGAACATTTAGAAAGTCAAAAATTATCCTTTTGTCAAGAATAAGACAAAACTTTTAATTATATTTCAGACATATTTTTCTTTCAAAAGGTGGTACCAGCTTGGGGCTCAAACACCTTGTTGTCTTAGGCCAGCATTTCATTTGTGTATTTGACATAAAGGAGGGATACATACCACAAGGGCTAGTTTATGATGTGTGTGAGAAACTTGCAAGGTCATAACATCTTCAGTAATTAGGCGAAAATGGGGTTTAAATTTGAATCTCTGAGTTTACGTGAATATTTTTTGTCCATAGAAGGGACAAAACTTGTCAGTCTTCACAGAAAATGTCTACCTAATAATCAAGATTTTGGTGCGCATGGAAGATTATTTCAATATCACTAAATATAGTACAACAGGCAAAGTTAAGAGGTTCTGGAGATATCCAGACTGCTGAATTCAAACGACAATTTTAAGGACAATGTATTTCCAGATATAATGGGGTGATGATATTGTCCTCATCGTTAGGTTGCCTTTCTGACTGAAAGCTCATCTCATTCTCATGCATAATTCCCATGAAAAGTTAGGTCATATTTGGATGAAATAGAAACTGGGCAAGCTAATTGTCTTGTCCTTCTCTTACAGAAGTTTCTCAGATATTTACTGCCAACTTTAGAGATGTTTGCATCAATTGATGCTGTTTCATTGATTTCTGGTGTTTGCTGATTTTCCACTGAATGTTTGATGGAAAATATAGGGTTATAATGGTTAACTAAACTTGGTGTTGGCTTTCAGATTTAGAAATACTATACATGTCCCTGGTGTCAAGTGGTAATGTAAAAGTGGTACTGTTTTTAAGAATTGCGTGGATTGCACTATGCTGTAGTGTGGGATTTGAAATTCTTTTTTTTTTAGTTTGCTAGTGCGTTCTATTTAAAAATTATTGCAGGATTTTTTTTCAATTCCTACAAAGTGGTCCTGGGAACCCTTACTGACACATGGTAACTTGGACATCAGTGGGCTTGTGTTGCATTTTGCAGGTAATGTGTCTATTTTTGAGTGAACTTGATTACGGATACAAGTAGCGTTTAGTTGAAGGATTTCCTTGTTTTGCAGTGATATGTATTTTTTACCTTTAAAGGTGTTTGCAGATCCATGTAGATGCCAAAGTTTTCACAGAGAAATAATTACGGAAGTTATCATGGTTGAATATTAAAGACTTCACTTTCTTGATAGTGTTTGGGTACTATCGGGTACTAATCAATCCCTTGCTCTGAATGCTCATTAGCGAGATATATTAAAGATTAAAGGTTGGACATTTACAAGCATTGTTAATAATAAAAATTTGGCTGTAGGAAGCTTTGATAAGAGGTTGTGATCACTGTTGTGTCCTTTTCAGTTCGTGGTACTAATTTTGATGTATGTATTCAGTAGTTTTCATCATGTCTAGGTTATGATTCTGGAAGGAAGATAATGCAGATTTTGATTAAGTATGGGGGTTTCTTATTGTACCCTCATAATGGTCTAGTTTTGTGGAATAAGTAATATAGAGAAAGGGTTCTTGGAATTGGTGTTAGGTAGACAGAAAGCGTTCGTTCGTGATTATCTGTTTTTCAGATGTTATATGGTGACTGTGGATTTGATATTCAGATGTCCAGTGATGACATTAGATCTAGTATTTAGTAACTTGTAAATAAAAGTAAATCTGATATTCAGATATTTGTAGTTGATGCTAAAGTGGTGTTTAATAAGATTCAGTTGATAACAGTGCAGTCAGATGTTAAGTTTCAGTTTGAGATATTGAGTTTGATAAGTGTAAAATTCAGAAGTAATTTCTAATTAATGACGAATTAGGATTCAGAAATTCTTTTTTCTTTGCTATAGTTTGATTTGGAAAATATTAGTTTATGATTTTACATTTAGTAAATTTGCTGGTCCTTGATAGTGTAGTAATTGTTTATTTAGCATTCAGAAAATTCCAGCTGTGACGTTAATAAATTTAATAGTTGGTTATTGCCAGATATTTGTAGAAAGGGTGTTATACTATTATACTTAGATTGAGGAAGTTTTTCTTCGTGATCGTTTCCCTTCAGGAAGTCTCTCTTTTATATACTTTTGCATTCATGAAGCGTCTTGGTTTGTGATAATTTTGTGGTTTAGAAAGGCTGTTAGTCTGTAATATGCTCCCTCAAGAAAGTGTATCAGTGATATATGCTCATTGACAATACCTGTATGATTGTTTTTTTCATTTAGAAAATCTATTGGTTTGTGATAATTTTGCCTAGAGGATGTTTGTTAGCCTTGAAGCTTTTTTTTATTAAAGATGCCTGAACTTTTTATATTCAGAAAATCTATTAATTTAAGATTATTTATTTATTTATGTATTTATTTTTTATTTTATTTTATTTTATTAATTTATTTATTTTACTTCTTAAATAAATTTCACTTTATTTATTTTATATTTATTTACTTATTCATTGCTGGAAAAGAAAGTCTTTCAGTTTCTCCAATTCTTATTTTCATAGGAAGTATGTTAGTTTGTCTTTTCCTTAGGTGTTCTCTTATTTTGTAATATATTTATGTTAGTGCCTATTAGTCTGTGTGTTACTTACATTTGAAAGTCCATTCATGTAATTCTGGTTTAGTAAGTCTAGTGATTAGTGAGCCTCAGACTCAGCATATCTTAGGAAATTGGGTGTTCTCCTTGAAAGTCTGCAAATTCTGGTAGTTTTGCGTAGAAAATATTTTGTCCTGGGATTTTTTTTAAGAACAATCAAGAAAGAGTCAATAAAGGAGATTTGTTGTGTCCGTAAAACGTGGAAAATATTATTTTGTTAAGCTTTTATTTCCTAAAAAGTACGTTGGCTTTCGAAAGGTCTGTGTATAGGAAGACTAATTATTAATCCTTGGGAACCTCTTTTTCCATAGCAGTTCTGTAAATTTCTAATGAATTTTTCGGTTGGAAAGACTTTTGGATTTCCACCTAAATTAGTTTTTTTTATTCTCAGAAACTCTGTTTTAAAAGCTTGCTTGGATTGTGTGTTAGTTTGTTGGGCTTCAAACTTTGTTAATTTAGTTTAGTTTTGGATAAAAAAAATTGAGGAAAAATGTGATTTTTTTTCTTTTGTTCCAAAACTCTCCCGTTCTCCATAAATTCAAAAAATATAAGTTTGGAGACGCATATTGTTCGTTAAAATTGTGTCCGTCTGGGGGAATTTTGAACTGAAAAACAGTCAATACAAAAATAAATGCCTCACTTTTCCAAGAGTTATTTACCCAAAAAGCTTGTCAGTATGGAGGAATTTTGTAACCAAAATGTGTCCCATTTTACAGAAGTTTTGCAACCAGTAAGTGTCTGAGTTTGGAGGAATTTGATACCCTTAAATGTCATTTTTGGAGGTTTGCACCCATAGTGTTAGCTTGGGAGAGTTTCCTACCCAAAAACTGTCAGCTAGGAGGAGTTTAGTACCCAAACTGAGAAAGAGGGTGAGTTGGGAGTTCTGTACTCTAAAAAATGTGTCAGGAGTTTTGTACTGAGTGTTAGTTTGGAAGAGTTTTGTACTAAAAAAAAAATCTGAGTTTTGCACTCAAAAATTGTCAGACTGAAGGAGTTTCCTTCAGCAGAATTGTGTTAGTCTGGAGTCATGTGGCCAAAAAGTGTGTATCTAGGAACTTTGCACCCAAAAGTGTATCAGCTTGGAAGGGCTTTGTAAAAAAGAAAGAAAAAAATTACAGATTGAAGGAGTTTGTTCCCATAGACCCCAACAAGTGTCAGCTTGAAGGATGTTTGTACAAAAAGCGAGTGTCAGTTTGGAAGAATTTTGTATCAAACAAAGAGTTAGATTGAAGCTTTTTGAGTTTTGTACCCAGAAAGTATGTCAGTTTGGAGGAGATTTGTACCCATGTTAAAGGAGTTTCGTAGCCGATAATTTTGTCAGTTCTAAGGATTTTATTTACTTTTTTTTTTTTTTTGTTACCCAAAAACTGTTCGTTTGCAGAATTTTTGCACCCAAAAATTGTCAGTTTGGAGGATTTTTTTTTTTTTTTTTTTTTTTTTTTTTTTTTTTTTTTTTTTTAGAGAGCATGTTAGTCTGAAGGAGTTTGGGATAAAAACAAAAATGTGAGTTTGAAGTTTTGTACCCAGGAAGTGTGTTAGGCTGGAGGTGTTGTATACCCAAAAAGAGCCAGGTTGGAGGAGTTTTATACCCCAAAAGTATGCCGGAGTTTTACAACCTATAAGAGTTTCCGTTTGGACGGGTTTTATAACCGGAAAGTGTTGTTACCCAAAATTTTACTTTGGAGGATTTATGCCCAGAAAATGTCCATACCCAAAATTTTAGTTTGGAGGAGGTTTTTCACTAAAAATTTTGTTAATTTGAATAGTTTTGTATATAACGTGTCTTTTTGAAGTAGTTCTGTGCCCAAAAAGAGTGTCACGCTGGAGAAGTTTTGTACCCCAAATGTTTGTCAGTTTTTAAGGAGTTCCCTGCCCAGAAAGCTTGTCAGTTAGGAGGAGCCAAGTAGGTCTGTCAGTTTAGGGAGAGTTTTATATATAAAAAAAGGGGGAGGGGCAAGCCAAGGAAACTTTTTGGTTTTTTCATCTAGGCAAAGCTTGATGACTGGAGAGTCAGATCATTAGAAAGTTTGTTAGAAGTGAGTAAATTTGTTCATGAAGAAATTAGACAAAAGATCAAAACATCCAAAGGCAAGTTCCAATTTGGTCTGGAAGCTACTCCCTAATTACCTGAAAATGGGATGACCTTGTAAGGTATTACTACACATACCATAAGTGGCTTGGTGGTCCACGTGTAAGGTGAAGGCTGACGTTAGTCCGGCCTGCTGTCCTGCTGGGGGAGGAAGAACGGGGCAGGAGGATATTAGCTTTGCACGTCTCTGACCATTTACCTGACTCAATCACTTACATTAAATGGTGCTGGACCTTAAGACAATTTATCAGGCATTTGGGTCACTTGTCTGCTTTTGAGGGACTGTGTGTGTCTTGATGTAGTTGATTGTTTTTGTTGTAACAAAGACTGAAGGATGATTTGTAACTTTGAATTGGGTTTAGTTTACTTGCGAATTTCCTGAAAATATCTTGTACAGAAAAACATCTGAGGAGAATATAAGTGATATTCATACTTAGTAAGACAAAAGTTAAAATTAAGCCATGTAGACTGCTATTAAGAACGTTAATAACATATTAGATATGTAACTTTAAAAACATTATAATCTCGATTTTAAAATGTAAAATTGAATAGTGATTAATAAACATTAAAAGCCAACATGCTTGACAGCTTGAATTTGGAAAAGCTCTTAATTCAGCTGATATTTTTGTGTATCAGCCATCACATAAATGACAGCTCAACGAGAGGAAGTTCCAGAAGACTGCTGGGCCTTGACCCAGGCTAACATCCCAAGCATCTCTTGAAAATGGGCCACAGATAGGGCCTGAAAGTACTTGAGTGTGTAGTAAAACTAAATGTAAATACTTAGAAGTAAACAAGTTACAAAGTGTTTTTGTGGGTTTCTTTTTCTATTTTTGTGTATCCTGTATCAACTAAGTAGGTCATCTAAGCTGTAAAAAAATCTAACTAAAAATCAGGTCATTTAAGCTATAAATGATTAAATTATATCGAAATCGGTAACTTTATTGCCTTAAAATCACATTAAAATCAGTGAATGACAAAAGGAAATTAAATTGTAATCTGGTAAAGAGTATTTTACAAGATACGTTGAAAGAATGTATTGACAAATTTGCATAGAAAGAGCCAGGAAAAGGTTATTTTAAGAAAGGAATCTCATAATTTACCTAACAGGACAAAATGAGTTCATTTCGGATTCTGAAAAGGTAATATGACTTAATTTTAAAAGATATTACAGAATTCTATTTTCTCATATATTTTAGGTTTATGCCGTTAATTTAAAATCAGTAGTAAGTGCAGGTGGCAAAACGTTAGTCTCCCATGTCAATAATGTCTTCATTATCGATAGATAAATGTAAAATTTATGGCGTCATACTTAAGATGCGAATGGAATGGCACGTTTAGCAACCAAAAGATACCCAAAGTTATTTTAATTTTCCTAAGTCCATTTTCGCTATAGATATCTCTGAAAATAAGGATAAGCTTCAACATACATCCTTACTTATTATTATTTATGAGGGCCCATTAAAGCTCTAAGGTAAGAATTCCGTCATCTAAAAGTCAATGCTAACATGGCTAATACACGAGTAGATTTATCATAGTTATTGTCCCTTTCTACAATCTTACGTTTTCTACGAGACCGAATTAAAGGACCCCATTTTCTGTTACTGGACTTGGACGTTTCTTATCGAAATCTCAATGAAAACGGAAAGCAGAACGCCGTAATGTATGTTTTACACCCCGTAGATTCCTATGACGTCATCCATAGAGAAACTGCTGAATATTTTTGTCCATATAATTATTGAAACAAAATTCTGGTGATAAAACTCTGCGGATTTTCACGGCCTATATCATTAGACGCTACACGTCAAGCAAGTCATCAGACGTAACCATATGAATGACGTCATTAAAGGCTGCCTCGTGGTGCGCTTTTATATAATATTCCTCTTGGACACCAGTACGTAAATAAGGTGGTCTTACATTTGAAAGTCTCCCATTTCTTAGCAATAACGGAAAACGAAAGTCCATCTGAAAAGGCACTCTTAAGTACCCTAGTTCTTTTCTTGTTGGCAATCAAACTGTCAGCTTAGAAAATGGGGCAATGCAATGCGCAAAGGGGTAAAAAAAATAAATTGTCAAGATCAAACACTTTGTAAATAACTTTTTTCGGTTTTAAATAAAAGTTAGTCCAGTTCCTTCCTGAGTTTTATTCCTCAAATGAATTGTACAGCCGACATGAATTTCGCGGATATGGCATCCATCACGCTACAAAATAAATTTTATCAAATTTTTTTCCTTTCGTAAATAAGGGCTCTGAAGTAATGTACAGTCATCAAATGGAAGGTTGTACACCTCACCAGTCATAATCTGGTGTGCATAAGCTTCCAGTCTACCACCAACTACTACATTATATGGAATATTATATAAAGTATGCGTTTAAAAGGACTTTACTGATCATTTACAAGTGTGACATTTAATATACATTTAGTGCTGGCTATTACCATAGCATATTTTGTCTATATTTTCGTTCATCATTCTATTGGACCTTTATGCGCTTCGGTAAGTAATTATTGACTTATGAATGAAATGGTCGCATTTCCTGTGTAATTTCTCGGGGCATCTAGTGCCCCGAGAAATTACACAGGAAATGCGACCAGTTCTATTAACTGGATGACTATAGTATCACTTTGAGACTAAGTTCTCTGCTAAAATCAAGAGGAAACTGACTTTGGCCATATTACGGTCTTGAACTGGGCCTCCTTTGCCATCAGACGTCTATGATGTATGGTCAAAACCCAGTCTCTAAGGTGAACTGATGGCATTACTCCCCTATGGGGCGCGATCTCTACAATGCATTCTTCCTTTACAGATCTTGAGTCATAATTAGCAGAGGTCTCTATATCTAGGGCATCTTAAAGGTGTATTTGAAAACAGTCAACCTTTAGCATGAAGATTCAGCTAATGTATGACTATAGATCAAGGGACTAGAACTAGGCATGTTAAACAGTGATGGGCACTCTGGCACAAAGTTCGGATGTTGGTTCAAATAATTTTACCAAGTGGTGCACTTTTATAACAACTGGGCTCCAAACACTGAAGATCGCTTTCTCAAGCTCAAGGCCTTGAACTATATGAAAAAATGGTCACAAACAGCACATCAACTCAATTAAA
Source organism: Macrobrachium nipponense (assembly GCF_015104395.2). Lineage (NCBI taxonomy): Eukaryota > Metazoa > Arthropoda > Malacostraca > Decapoda > Palaemonidae > Macrobrachium > Macrobrachium nipponense. Next base: position 109,709,840 of record NC_061110.1, read on the forward strand.
GGCAAGCTATTTAGGAATCCAATCATCTACACCCCAAATGTCAAGTATTCTAGCTAAACTTTGAATAAAATATCTAACAGCACTAAAACCGTAGAAGTTCCTAATAATCTTGGCCTAAAAAGCGGATCAGGATGATCCTGCATTTATTTACGCACTTCACTATCCAGTTCTGGACATCCCTATACAACAGAAACCTAGCCACACTTGAAGTTCCAAGGTACAAGGACTGCAGAGAAGCTGGGCTTCACTGGTCTACCCGACAATGTTCACTGTAATCACAGGATGTTTTGATATGTAACAGAAACAGTAACAAGATGTCCAGGCAGTCCTAAAGTAATTGCAGGAACTACCCTTGTTCAGCTAGACTGCTCGTCTCCTACCACAAGACTGGGAGCGAATCATAAGTCCGTAACAAAACAAAGAGGAACCAAAAAGATTGTCAAGTTCTCCAAAGATCTACAGTTTAAAACTCCAAAAACATAACCAGACTTTGCAGGATAAACCTACTCTGAGTAAAAAGAAGCTGTACCTCCAATACGGATGTACATCTTTTAATGAATAAACGTGGACATTCAAAAACGAGAATCAAGAGCCGTTTTCTAGCTAACCCTTTCAGTATCAAATTTCAAGATCAGGAATTGCCCTGGCCAGTTCATGACTGGCAAAATTAAGTGACCTACAAAGGTCTGTTCCTGTCATAAACATGATTGCTTGAGAGAGAGAGAGAGAGAGAGAGAGAGAGAGAGAGAGAGAGAGAGAGAGAGCTCTTGTGTAAATAAAACAAATGTGTACATTTTATTTGAAAAAAAAAAAAATTAAATACCAGACGACAGTGGATTCGTACAACAAAATTTCTGTATACATAACCAAATATTTTACAGCATTACTAGAAAAAAAGATGTTACAATACGATTGTTACAATACAACTTATTTCTTGTACCTCAAGCTAGTTTTATAACTAATGATTTATTAATTTAACAGAACCTTTGAAATTAATTTCTCAACACTACAAGCAATAGCTAAACAATCAAATCCACTAAAGTTAGAGAATATTAAGTTAGTGAATCTCTCACAGTAACATGCCAAATATTTTGTGTTAATAGCCTTACAATGATTTTTTTTTAAATCTTAAAAATTAGGTTTTACACCAAACAAAGCTATTTTTTCCATACAACTTCATCAATCATGTATGCACACAGTTTCTGGGTTTCCAGTGTTCTCAGTTTCAACAGTATTTCGTCTAACAGATTGAAAGAGTATGGTAGTCCGATGACACATGCACCACCTAGATCCTTAGGCATCCAACAATCACATTCTTCGCTTTTCATGTTGTCTGGAAATGACACTTAGATTAAACCTCGTCCACACAGTCGAACTTTGCCCGACAGACTTTGTTTGATGTGACGTCAGAAGCGGGAAAAGTCAGAACCTTATCCGCAGTTTCTCCGCTTCCGACGTCTCATCGAACAAAGTATGTCAGGCAAAGTTCGACCGTGTGGACCTGGGATGAAGGGGCTCATCCCTGTTTTATGGTATAGAGGGTGTCTGTTACAGCACAATCCCACCATTCATTATGTGCCCACAATGGCATTTGGGCAGGAGGCTGAATTACTGAATGTCTCATAGTACTTGCATTTGCTTGAAGGATCCAGTAGAGTAGTAACAGACAGACAGAGACTATAAAATTTTGGCCAGAGTAGTAACAGACAGACAGAGACTATAAAATTTTGGCCAAAGGCCAACCGCTTCGACCAAAGTTATTCAGTACTGAAACAGAAATTGACAATAGAAAGGTTTGAAAGGTGTAACAGGAGGAAAACCTCTCGGTTACACTGTGAAAGAATTGTCAGGAGAAGCTGGAAAGTAAGATGGACGAAAGAATATGCATGGAGGTACAATAAAATAATTAAAGGGGTTGTAGCTAGGGGTCAAAGGGATGCAGCAAAGATCCTTAAGTAATGCCTACAAAGTGAACTGACAGCACTACTCCCCACTGGAGAACAAGGTGAACTCAAGGTGTTCATGTATATTTCCTACATTTCTTACTTTCTTCACATAAAATTTTGTGCAGTTCACGAGGCATACAGGCTATTAGGGCCATAACACTAAGTTTGGATTTGTCACGAAGGAATGGATGAGTGAATGCTAATGGAGTTACGAAATGGGAAATTAATAATATCCAGTGTTTTCCCCTAATGTAATACTACTTGGCCCACCATGACTGCTGGACCTAATGAATACAAAATCCAACCATTTGAGAAAAACATCACTTAAAAGACTGTGAATGGTGGCCTGATCTGGTAAAGTGATAGCATTTACAATTAAAGATACATTAATATTATGTTTAAAAGTAATAGAAATAGAGGTAATCACTGAGGAACATAATATAGTTATATGAAATAATGCAGAAGCTGCCTCAAGTCCATTAAAACTCTGACATCCACACCACCGTTCTTATATCTACAGAAGGTGGATTTACAACCCTTGACAGCAGCAATGCATAACTCTGTGAGTAGCTGAAGATAGAGAGGGATCTTCATGATCACAGCAATAGTAGGGTCAATAGCATAAACTCAAGAATTGATATCATTTGATCTGGTACAGGTTCTTGATAAAAGTTCTACAAGATCTTGCAATGGTTATGGCTGCTTCCCTTGAAAAGAACTTTTTATGAGGCCTCACTGGATAACCTCCCAACATGGAACTGAAGCATCTTAAGGTTGCTGAGAAACCTGAGGAAGCATTGCTGCTTGATTAGCTACTTTCAAGTGAAAGCTCCTGGGGGTGTCCATTAACATGGATAGCAGTTCTGCAAAACAATTAGAGTTCATATTGGTATTTGTGGCCTCTCAAAGCTCGATCAATATACCTGCTGAAGAAGCAGAATGACAGGAAGCCGTACAGGCACAGCTTGTTTCAGTAAAAACACATCAAACTCAGGTTCCACACTGCTTTGTCCAGCTGAGATGAATAGTAAGTAAGTGGGAAGTCTTTGATTCAGGCTCATCTCACACAGATCTTCTGAATCAGAAGACTACTTTGATGGCAAGACTGTTAGCCTCTATAAAGCTCTACCACTAATGGAACCACCGCAAACCAACCTTCCATACATCCCTAATTCACCGTAATGTGCCCTTGCTACCTCTGGTAGATGAAACTTGAGGAGCAGTTGTCCGGCTGAAATAAAGCTTGACACTGAGAAGCCTACCACTCCAAACCGAAATAAAAGATGCTAGGAAGCCAAAAGAAAGGAGTAGACTTACTGCAGGTAATAGGATTAGAGCTGATACTGCCTGCTGAGGTTAGCACACTATCTTGTAGTACCCATCCTACCAATTCTGGGAACTGCTGTTCTGATCACTTCTAGTTAACTTTCCGAGTTTCTTGATGTCTTACAGAAATTGGAATGGGACTAGAGCTGTGAGAACTTCTTTTATTTGATTACCATTTAACAAGTACAGCAAGTTAACACTAGTCCAGATATTCCAAACTACAAAATAGTACACAAGTAAAATGAAAAATGCAAAAAAAAAAGGATCATCAATTTACCCTTCCTCTGCAGTACACAATAAGTCAAGGAAACTACAAAATAGTACTACATTAGCACAAGGAAAAATGCAAAACGGTAAGGATCATCAGTTTACACTTCCTCTCCAGTACACAAATAAGACTAATTCAACCCTGATATGTTGGGGTTTCCAAACATTTGTATAAGATAAAGCCTACTGATTGGCTAGGAAAATAATGTAATTCTTCAGTTGCTCACGGGAATTATTTTTCATAGTATACAGCTGGTTTTCATGTCACAGTGAAACGCAATACCTGTATGTACTTACATTCTAGTACTGTATATTTAAAGAAAAAAAATCAAAATGGAATGTTCAAGCTTGCCAAAATTTTTGGAGGATGATACTGAAATCTAAACGGTTGGTAACTGGGCAACATCAAAACCTCAAAAGGTTAGGTTCAGTAAGTTTGTACATATGAATAACCCCCTCTTTACAATAACTAGTTAATTACTTGACACCTGCATCAAGACAAACCCATCATCCAAATTACTTGTGAAACAATACAAAACAAAACAAAGAAATATACTAAAATATCAGACTAATGGTGTACATGCCAAAGGGATAAACGTGAATCCACCAATGGCTGAAGGAAAATGAGTTAAAAAGGTTTGAAACAAGTAATGAATATCCTAATTAATCATAAGGAAATGGTTTAATGACGATGCTGAACAGGAAACAGGAATGGAGAACCCTGCACATAGCTGTTACCAGCTGCAGACTCATGAAAAGTAAAGAAGGTGGTGGATGGATACCTAAGGAACCAGATGGTACACGTGTCATGAGATGTTCTGTATGTTAGACAAAACTGCTGAGCCTGGGGACATTTCAAACCTCAAATGCAGGCACTATGATTGAAAGGGTTATGATGAAACAAAAACATGGTCTCAACACATTAATTTATAAATCATCTAGAGATTACGTATTAATGTGAAATACCACAAGAGACTTTATTGAAATAAAACTTATTTTGTGCGTCTACACATTCAATTATGAAACAAACTAATATTGTAGCCGTTCATGCTTGATAAAATAATACTGTCTTCGATAACCAACAATTGAAAACGAATCTCTTTCCATAAATTTAAAAAACTTATAAAATCAACAACATTATTACATTCTGCTGTTACAAAATAACACACAGCGAATGCCAAACTTCACTGTCCGGAATTAATTTCTGAAAACCAAGGTACAATCATTGTCACATACTTATTACCGATTACCAAATTATTAAAAATACTTTCATTGTCACATACTAATTACTGCTAACAAAAATAAATTACCAAAATATAACTTGGGTTACAAACTGATTAATAAACTGTAACTCCACCATATGCCGCTAAACATTAAATAACAAATCTTTTGTTACATGTGTTCATAGCAAATTATCACAAACACTTTCTGAATGGCAGTCCTCTGTCACCAAACCATTCTTTTTGAATTCCATATTACTTTTAAAAACCAACATTTTTCGGAGTTCAAAAGTAGATCATCAAGAACGAACGCTTTTCCCAGATTTGATTCGCAAATCCTTTACCCAAGTTGGGATGTAGTGTAGATGTGGCAGAAACGTTGCCATATCTTCCTTATACCAGGTAAAAAAAGGTAAACGACTTGACATTACTGCACCACATAATTTTCTAACACTGCAGGCGTAAAATGAGCAAAATAACCGAAATTTGATAACGAGTAAAGGATTTTAGTAAAAAAAAAAATAACAATAAATAAATATTTGAAATCATACAACCTGAATTGATAACAGGATAGGTTTAGGATGATTTAGTTTATCATCATCTAAATGAATTCTACAAATGCTCAATGTCTAACCAGACTCACTGATGAAAACAAATGATAATGCAATAAAAAATAAAGTACTACTGTTATTAGTTCCTCAAAGATTGTAAATCAAGTCAGCCTTGTCCCGTAATAGTCTCATTCTTCTAGAAGGCCGTGAGAGGGATAAGTAGGATTTTATGACCAGATTAAAGAACCTCAAATTGAGGGATGCAGTTTAACTGTAGCCTTACTATAAGTCAGGATGCTTGGCACTGTAGCCAATTAAGCACGTTTGCTATTATTTTGTTTTGACTGTAAATCAAAATGCAATACTGGCCATTTCAAAACACTATCTTGAGTTGCCTTACAAACTCACAAGCCATATATATTAGTAGTTTTTTTTTATATATACAAAAATCCACCGTTATGAACAAAGTATTGTACCCTTTAATCTAGAACTCTTGTCATTAATGATTCCAAAGTCAAAACTAATGTACTACCATCGACATCAACCTTTAAATTCTCTCAATTATCTTTATATAAAATTCTATTATCGTCAACTGGCATTTCAAATTCTAAAGTTCACAACTATTAATTTAAATTAAGTCCAAATCACAATCCTAAAAGCATTACGTCACAGGCTTTCTAAACGCAATTATACCATGAAAATATCACAATTCCGGTCTTCCTGTAGCTTCAGATGAAATTTTTATTAAAAAAACAATGTGTTCTTTGAAGATAAATTCTACGTCAACATAAAGTTTATAAAATTTGTAATCTACATCATGCCCTTAGAGTTAATTAGCCAAGATCTCTGAGTAACAAGGTAAGAGCAAAAACTAAAGCTCTGTAGCTTCAAACGTAGGGGATGTGTTGGCTTGAGAAGAATCTTGCAGAACTCTCTTCTCGAAGGAATAACTCTTGCTCCTCAAACAGTTACCTGCAAAGCAGCTATACACATATGGCTGGTCTTTTCTTCTTTTTTCGTAACACATGTGAATCTGGCTGTATAACCCTTTTTTCAAACAACATGGGGGTACAGGAAAGTCCCTATTATCTGTGGTGTTTTTGAATAGGGAGATTTGGAAAGAAAATGACTAAAACAATGGGCATCTGCTTCATAAATATTCCATTGCCAATTTCTCATCTTGCTAATCTTCACCTCTGTTGTACCTATACTTCAGAATACGTACTGTAATGTAAACGGGCTCCAACTCTCTCAGATTGTACATATTACACAAATCAGATGAAATCTATAATTTTTAACAATTAGTTGTAAAGGATATATCGTACGTAAAGGCTATAAAAAGCATATAGTATGCTGAATCACCAAGACTAGTTTTAAACAAAACACTTAATTTAAAACAAACTTATATTATAAAGGTCAGCTGTTCTCCTTCATTATATTCTTGAAAAAAGTTACAGCCTTCGCCCATTAACCACAGGTCCAATCCAAAAACTCTCACCTTTGGACCTCCTAGGAGGTAGCCATGCTTTTCAAGTCTTGAAATAAGGACAACATTGGGTCACTGGGTCTATAAACTTCTTTCAATGAACAAGATTTTTAAGCCTAAAGTATTTCTAAAGATAGTTCAGTTTACAGAAATCTTCATTGCACACATTTCTGCTTACAGTCCATGGGTAGCTTGGGGATACATACGAAAAAAAAAAAAAAAAAAAAAAAAAAGCTAATTCCTTGCTCACACAAAATCTAACAGACATTTTCCATCAACATGAGTGCAACCTATAGGAAAATTTCAAAATCAGAACTAGCAGCTGAATGCAAAATTTAACTCTTCTATTTTTGCCTTCTAATTTATCAGAGGCTTTGAGAATGCAGCATGGAATTATTCTTTATATAAGTATACGCAGTATTTTAATGTTTGTATTAGATGGGAGCTTTTGGCACATGAACTATAATGTAGAATCGGTATTGCCAACTGCAATTCTCCAGTCTTAAATTTATGTATTAACCTCAAAGAAATGCTAATTAAAGGAGAAAAACTGCGCTGACTTATATTTGTACTTGAAAGAACCTGGGTTATCTTTAATTTTTCTTCGCATTCAAATTACTTTTGAAAAATTCCGTGCTTTCAAACTTACCTCGAAAGGTTCTCGATTTCCCGATTTAAGGTAATTACTTTAAAAGTGAGACTACTTTTTCTTCTACCAAATTCCAAAATGTTACAATGGCTGTGGATTTTCAGATTGTTATAGTGGCAACTTGATGACTTTATCAGTACTAAGAAGATATTTCACTGTACAAGAAGAACCTACTATGAGATTCAGGGCCTCTGTAACACGGTTTATTCGCAATAACTTTTTATCTATGCATTTCATAAATATAAAGCTTATTCAGAATACATATTATATCAACACATAAATTTTGAGTGTATTCTGCACTACGTAGGTTGAATAAATTTGGTACTTATAATGTAAAAGTGACCTTTTTTGAAGACGGGCCAACTTACTCAGAGAAAAGGTTTCGAACGCACTCGTTACGTAACTTATGACATCATTTCTTCCCTCTTTCTCGATGGATGATTGGCTATATGTAACGAAGGCTAAACCTCTGGCAACAATGACATACAAATTTAAATACAAGCAAAGCAGTACACCTTTATGAACTCTGGAACCTCCCCACTGATAATTGTCATAATGAACAAACCAACAAAATATGTTAATAAATACAAAAACACTTCGATTATTAGTCTAACTCCCAAAATAAGTTTCCTAAGAAATTACAGTCTACTTTATAGGTCACAATCAGATTGACAAGATGTAGGGAATAGTTGGTAATTACCAAAAACATAGTAGACAAGCTTGATTTGATAACTGCTATATCCAATGTCAAGCAATTTTTATTTATTGGCTATCTACCTATGTACTGAAAAAAAAAATAGCCGGTACCGTATATTGGCTTTAAACCTTCACCAATAATTATCGTCAGAATGGTGACTTCATGAGGCTCCACCCACTTTCGCCTCGTTATAATTCAGGATAACACTGAAGGCTACCATGGGCATTGTTGGATTAGAAAATTTAACTTCTGGCTATAGAAACTAATTTCTCGAGTAGTTGTAAGAAGTGCTAAATGATCCTCAAGGATCCCAGCAGTTGGTCTAAACGTTTAATTCATGTATATTACTGCTATACTGTTGCGGCACTACTGCTACAGTAGTATTACTACGCTAGCGCTGATACCCCACCCACATCTATGTAACGTTCCGCCATTCATAAAGTCTTTGGGTTTCAGAGCCGATGGCATTTCTGTCTGGTGGATGGGCGGGGCAACATTTAGTCAAAAGGTGTTTGTTTACCTTGCTTACGTAATGAATGTTTTTCGACTCTTGGCTCGTAATCATTGGCCATGGCGTCGGCTAGATCATTTTTACTCTATAAAAATAAAAAATATCGGATTTAGGTTATTGCTAATGCTGACAAAATTTGTGTGTGGTTGTAAAATATACATATGTCAACTTTCAGCTACATTCGATGCTTTGACAAGGAGCAAAGTCCAAAAAACCGTGTTACAGAGACCCTGAATCTCATAGTAGTACCCGTAGGAGGCTATAGTGCTTTCAGTGCACCATAGGCAGCGTTCTTTCGTCCCCTAGCTGCAACCCTTTCCATTCCTTTTACTGTACCTCCGTTCATATCCTCTGTCTTCCATCTTACTTTCCACCCTCTCCTTACAATTTTATCATAGTGCAACTGCAAGGTTTTTCTCATGTCACGAACCTTTAAAACCTCTTTGCCCTCAATTTCCCTTCCAGTGCTGAATGACCTTATAGGTCCTAGCAATTAACCTTCGGTCTAAAATCTGATATTCTAATAAAAATCTGGTATGATTTCTACATGGACTCTGTTATGTCCTATTGTTTTGAAAATTAATCCCATTAATTCTGATAATTAAAAACAAGAAAAAAACGAAGAAGTCCGATGAAAGATAATATGAAAGTAATGTTTCGTCGTAATCCATATAATGCATCTTAGCAACATATACGTAACATACGTACACACGCAACGATAAAAGCAGTGTTGCCAGAGCACCCACTATCGTCATATATCGGTTATCAGAAGTAAAGTAAAATAATAATAATGAAAAAAAGAATTTATATGGAGAGGAGGTATCTGAGAGGAAAAGGAATCATAGTATTGGATCATATGAACAACGAGGAATGCTAATAGAATCCTCCCCACCCAGACGATTAATCCAAATACTAAAGCTATGAGACAACACTGCAGAAAAAAGTAGAAAAAAACAAAAAGATGCTTATTACTGAAAGTAAACTAAAATCTCTCTACCCCTGAAAAATGGCCTAAAAAGGGACTTCAAAAGTTCAAAAGAAGGTCAAGCCATGACCATACTTACACGTCATCTCACTTTATGATATTGCCTATCAAGGCTGAGTTTCAGTATAAGCACATATACACACACAGGGATGCCAAGGTTAAAGGGGTCCCGAGAGTGCCCGGGGAGAGAGAGAGAGAGAGAGAGAGAGAGAGAGAGAGAGAGAGACTGGGATTTGATTTATCCACAGTAGGATGACCTTTTGCAATGCTTTTTTAAATACAATGGTTATCCGCGTAGCCCGAAGGGTGTCGTTTTTCCATGAACTTACATAATGTAGGTAGGCCGAGGCGTTGCTGGGCGGAAATAATCATCTATTGTTTCGTACAGTTCATGGAAATGAAAAAAAAATAATAATAATCTTCCTTTTCACAATGTTCACTCAGTATCTGTTTCCACTTATAATTCTAAACAAATGTAAATATTTACGACTCGTGCTCGATTAAAAGAATTACGCGGGAGACATAAATTTAATTTTCATTTTAAAATCCGCTGAGATAGAATAATGGATAGACATCGAAGCGAATTCGTTTGACTTGTTTTTACAATTTAGCTTCCTAGATATAATACTTTTTGTTCTTTTAGTTATCTGTCTGGCTATCTATTTATCTATCTATATTGTTTGTAAATAAATTTTGTTTTTAAATAAATTTTTTCCAAAGAGTTATCCTTTGGGGTAATATAGTTCTGTCTGTTTGTCTGTCTGCCTGAGGAAATACTGCAAACTTCTCCCCTCTTATATCCAAAATAATACTATCCTTAGGTCTCTATGTGGACTTCTCTTATATTTAGGTGACGTCGTCTATTTTTGCTTGCTTCATATACTTGGAATATATGACTTCTGACGCATACACATACACATATGATGATCTGTTTTCCTTTTGTTTTACTCGCTTTAATTTAGCTCGAAAATTTCTTGATCACAAAGCTCGCTTGAAGAAAAAGGGTCTATTATTGATTTTGGGACTTTCTAGCAAATAACATCATTTTTAAAATGCTCTCTTCTTTATATGAAATAATGATGGTGGTGAAAACATTGTATTGTTCAATGCTCACATGAGCCCTTTAAGGTAAAAATTGGGTAATTATTGAATAGCAGGCTAATAAATATTTAATAAACTACTATTCATTATTCTGACCAGACGGACAAAAAGATTTTATCCAAGGTCAAATTAGCAATTCAACAAATGTTGAAGAAATTGTAATTTGCATTTTGAACACTATGTTACTGTTGTGACTCGACAAACCATATTCTGAAAAAATTAGTCTCATCTAGCCAAAATAGTGTTAAGTGGAGAGTTCCTGCAAGATGTAAACAGCATCATGGGACTAGATTGTTAATTGATCCAAACGGCTTCTCTATCTTCGCCACTCATGGACGTCCAATTTCACTGATAGGTGCGTCTTCCTAACGTCTGTACTGATATAATCAAACAGAAACGAGATATCCGGTCTCATCTGGTTAAGACAACCTTGGTAATTCCATCGAAATTGACGATACGGATTATCGTGAATATTAAGAGGTCGTACTCAGGCATTTTTGTTGAATCAAATGACGGTCGTTTGTGCTTTTGGCTAGACTGTGCACTTGCCCCATTCACTTGCCTGTGCACGCATATACATACATACATACATACATACATCATACTACATACATACATACATACATAACATACATATATATATGTATATTATATAATATATTATATGATATTATAATATATATATATAGTATTATAATTATATATATATATGATTATAAATATATAATATATATATATATATTAATATATATAATATATACATATATATATAGTCCAGAAATCCAAGCGCTTTCGTCTTTACTCAGACATGAGCAAAGACGAAAGCGCTTGGATTTCTCACTATTATTTTTTCCTGTGGTATTCGCTTATTTATGAAGTCACGTGCATCTACAGTGATTTTTTAACTCTATATATATATATATTATATATATATATATATATATATATATATCTATATATATATATATATGATCCTCACGTGATTATACAAGAGACACAAAAAATTTCAACTTTTATTCCAAAGTCATCTTCAGGTACTGAAGTATCCTGGAGATGTCTTGGGCCTCCTTTTATTTTCACTTGAGGGTTTTTTTATATATTTCATCCACGGGATCATTGTGGAAATACAATATATTATATATATATATATATATATATATATAGTATATATATATATATATATATATATATATATATTATAAATTCTTTGAATTAATAAAGATTCCTCTAACAACATTATTGTCAGACCTGCCGACATATGATCTTGATCTCGCGCTGAAAAATCTGTCAATATTCCATGATGAAATATCTCCAAAATAATAACCTGGCATATTTGAAATTCCGTATCGTTGTAAACAATTTCACTGGTGAATTCAGAGATTTATCTTCACACAATGTGTCTCCAAATTCTTCAAAGAAAGTTTGACGAAGGAGTTATACAATAGAAAATGACAATACATTTCTTCAGTTGTTGCCCTAAGCAGAAATGGGAAAAAACATATATAACAGAATACCTGTTTTTCCCCCTTTCTGATTACGGCAACAACTGAAGAAATATATTGTCATTGTCTATTGGACGGCTTTTTAATTACACATTCTTCGAAGAATACGGAGATAATATTATATTGTTGTGTGATTATAAATCTCTGCCTTTAACATTTAAATTGTCTGCATTAATCAGGAAACTCAAATTCTGCCAATTTGAGTTTCCAGAGATCATATTCTGTTAGTTCTGACAGAGATGTTAACAACATTCAAATGGACAATTCTATCTTCCCTTGTTACGACATTTTTAACTGCTCTGCCTTTTCTAGCTCATGACAAGCCTGCAAGCCATCGGTTAATTATCGTTTTATGAAATACAATGCGACTGTTTCCACAAACTGTTTTCGGTTTATCAGTTTCTGCTTTGTCTTACTAGTTTCTCTTATATCTTCTGTGACCTTTCGAAGCTTGTAATCCTTCAAACTACAAGGTATGGAACGAATGCTCTTTGCTTCAGAGTATTCGACCAGTTACCAGAATGATTCACTTTCTGCCAACTCGGTTATTGCTGTTTTCCAAGTGTGTGTGTGTGTGTGCGTGTGTTTTTCTAATATCACGAGCTTTCCCCTTTTTCAGCGCGTTTAAAAGCTCGTGTCGCTCAAACGATTTGTTGCTATGTCTAAAAATACCAGTGTAGTTAACAAACAAGCACCATCTTTGGAAAATTCAGTTTCCATTATCGGCGCAAAAATGAAATAAAAAAATATAACAAAAAATAAAGCGATGTTAAAAGCTACAGGTAAACAAAGTAAGAGCAGTGTTTGTCTGCTATTTACTGTTTGCAAAACGTGTTTCGTAACTTTCGAATTGAGCAAGTGTATTTCGTTTCTACGCTGACAACACAAAACAATGAGTTGAAAACAATTCCCTTTTGAATGACGTACTTCACAGGACTCGGCAGGAATCATTAACGAAGAGATAAATCCTGACATGATCAAAAGGCGAGCCAAGTGACCCAGAAAATTCAATGAGCAATGCAATCAACAATCCATATAAAAATGAGGTTACTGGGACGGAGTTCCGGTTGAATATGTTCTTCTCTGGATAAAGCGCAGTAAATTCATGTAGAAATTACTTTTTTCTTTTATTTCATTTGTCATTGTCTAATTCATTAGTGTGCTATTTTCTCGTTATTCATTAAGAGCAAAATGAAACGTCAACTTGAAGAGTTTGATTTCAATTGTCACTTAAAAAGAATCGGCTTTATATAATAATAACACTAGTTTCGTACGAGAGCGAGAATCCGTTTAGGTCATAGTGGCACCTTTATCTCACAAGAAAAAAACGACGGAGACTTTTAAATCTGCTACAACAATTTTAAATATCTTGAAAGCGACACCCTTCTTCAAGTTGACTCTAAAGCAAGTCCCGTAGGGGGATAGTGCCGTCAGTGCACCTCATTCGGTACAATGTAGGTATTACTTAAGATTCTCTGCAGCGTCCCATCGGCCCCCTAGCTGCAACTACTTTCATTCCGTTTACTCTGCCTCCTTTCATATTCTCTTTCTTCCACCTTACTGGCCACTCTCTCCTAACAATAGTTTCATAGTGCAACGGCGATGTTTTCTTCCTGTAACACCTTTCAAACCTTTTACTGCCAATTTCCATTTCAGCGGTGAATAGCCTTAGTTGCCCCAG
>NC_061110.1:109731761-109739315 GCF_015104395.2 Macrobrachium nipponense
CCTATTATTTATTAATTATCTATTTATTCATTTATTTATTTATTTATAAACTTTTCCTTTTGGCAGCACAGACCACTGCTTATAAGACCATGGTAATGATGACTATATTGTTTAGGTTATTTATTTAATAATAATATTAATGGAGAAACAAATCCACAGTTATGTAAATGTACATACATTTCAGTTTAAAAACAGCAAAGATAGCTTTCGGGAATCTGTTCGATTGATAAGGGGAACCGAACAGATTCCCGAAAGCTATCTTTGCTGTTTTTAAACTGAAATATATGTACATGTACATAACTGTGGATTTGTTTCTCCATTTGAAGACTCGTGCTACTATGAGGATTTTTTAATAATATTAATATAAAAACTAAACTACATTTTCGAAGGTTCACCGGTCAGAGAGTATTATTATGAATGAATAATAGCAGCAAACCTCTTATGCAAAAACTCTCCAGCAACAAATACTTACAGGCTCAGGTTCTGTTTCCCAAAGACTAACCTTCCAACATTCCGATTTCAATCAATATTTCAGCAACTTCCTACTTAAACTTAGCCTGCATTACGGGCAATGGAAATTATACTTTTCTAGTTGGCTTTCACTCTCCAATTTTAATGAATACTGAAATGGAACTCACGTCATTCATACGGCATGCAAAATTGAAAAGATAAAAATTCAATACCGAGTCTTTTGCATGAATTTATTATGCTCGATACAGAGAAAACGTAATGCAAGAGCAAATCCCTTAGTCTATGCTCAGTCTTATGTAAAATACTGATTGTATCGCTCGGTGAATATTCTAGGTCGCTTGCTTCGTCCCTTTGATGGCAGGTTTCGAGTATTTGCTAATGAATCCCCCCTCCCCCCCCCCCCCCACACAAAAAACCCCAACCCCCGCCAATTCTTGTGAAATAAGTCATCCAGCTGGGAGGCATTTTTTAGCCTCTTGCTATGTGCTGTCTAGTGTAGGCGAGGAATACAATTTATCATTCAACTATCAGCGATTTTATCACTGCATCGCCTTTTCAAGGATGGAATGCATTGCGTAGCATGCATATACACTTATACACACCCACACACATACACATACACACATACACACATACACACATACACACATATACATATATATATATATATATATATATAATATATATATATATATATATATATATTTTATGCTACAGGATTCACTGATACATAATATTCTATATGAAACGTCGAGGAAAAAATGAGTATTGATATGTATGTATGTATGTATGTATATATATATATATATATATATATATATATATATATATATATATATATATATATATACATACATACATACATACATACATACATACATATCAATACTCATTTTTTCCTCGACTTTCATATGGAATATATTGTATCAGTGAATCATGTAGCATAAACTACCACGTATTGCAGACTCCATTAACCCGAGAGCTAAGCTGAATTACTTTCCTTACTTCAGAACTGAACGGAAAGGGAATAAATTGACTGACTTTTGAATGTAAAAAACAAAGAAAGAAATTCTTCGATTTCAAACCTGTTTAATCGAACAAATCTATAATCTAATCTCTTTCGTTAATAATATCATATTCATTGCAGTCACTTTTATATTTTGAGATAATCTGACCATAGTTTTCCATACCTTTCACTCTGCTAAACCCGAATTGTATACTCTTTTATCTTAATAATTACGAGCGAAGCGATGTCATTACTGGAAACGGGTTCATTTCTGGCGGCCCGGCCCAACCTGGCTTGACCCGGCCCGACCTGGCTTGACCCAGCTTGACCTGGCCCGACCCGGCTTGACCCGACCTGACCCGGCCTGGCCCTATTGCTATTCAAATGATTATATCTCCAAAATTATTGAAGATGAAAGAAAAATTTTTCGGGACATAAAACCTTACATCTTTAGATTTCATCCCATATAAGATTTATTCTTAAAATGTCAGAATTTCACATTTAAAGTATGTTTTAATTATTGCATTATAATTTTCTCAAAATTTGTTTTCAGCACCATTATTGTTAGTTTTCTCGAATACTAGGCTTAGTTAAAGTAGGTCTTCCCACCTCCGCTTATAAAGAGTCATTTCGCATTGTATCGTTTGTCATATTGTTAGCAGTTTGATGTTGGAAGACTATTTGCAATGCAATTAACGATAACGTTTATGTAGCAGAGAGTTCCGAGGCACCTAATGATTCCTTTGATGGTTTAACTTGAAGCTTTGCGAGTTACCGCCTTTAGGGCGTTCTACTGGTATACTATTCTGCACTTATAAATTTCCAATTACCGGCTTTATGAATCATATATTTCCTATCACATTTTTTTTACTTGATTGGTCTTATTCTTTAACTTGTAATCAAATTCTCGTCTTCTTCATACGGTCTATATTTCAACCACTCTTAATTTTCAAAAAAATATTTCACTTTATCGAGATCTAGACTCCACAGCAAAATAACTCCAGATTTACAATACCCCATTTCTTTTTCACTAACTTAAAGTCTACAAGTCAGCTTAATGCTCAGTATTATTTCGTGTCTCAACCATTTTCCATTTCTATACCAGTTTATATACCTCCCGTTTCACCATCTCTATATTTCCTATAATTTTTGCGTTCATTCAATAAGGTTCACATCCCCTTAAAGCTAAGTTTTTTCACTTTCCCTATTGTTCATTGGTCACGTCCTTTCTATCATTTTTATTTTTCAAATATGAACGTTTAAAATCAGCCTCAACAGAATAATGAAGGCAATCTTGTCCTCAAGAGAAGAGCAAGAGCTTCTCATTTGATTATCCTTGTAGACTCATCATTCAATAGAAAATAAAAAAAATAAAATAAAATTAAATTAAATTAAATTAAAAAAATAAATAAAAAAAAGTCCTTGAATGACGAATTTGGTCAATCTGTGTGGATCAGTTACCGACTTCGAAGTGAATATCTTACGAAAGCCATTGCACTATTTTGTCGATCTGTTGGAATTCTCTTTGTAAGACAATGAGTACTGAGCCCCATTAATTTCTTCGTGCTTTGGTTCATCGATTCGCAACAACCTTACTGTTTTCATTACATCCAGTTCATGAAACATCTATAGAATTGCTAAGCGATAAGCATTAAGGGTCCACGGTAAATAATTTTTCTGAGCTGACGAAAACTACACCATTCAGTTCAGCACACCAAAGCGCTGAGATGACTATGAATGAATGATGAAATGTTTTCAGAATAAGCGTCGTTCTAGGAAGTTTCTGAGACAGGAATCACAAATGAGATGCTGGAGTAGGATTTTAAATGAACAGTGAGACAGATGACAGTCGTACTGAAAAGGGGAAGAACTTTGTTGGTTTAGACAAAAAAAGAGGGGTTGCTGTTCAAGTGTCTATTATGAAAACGTTACTTGAGAAGTTTGAAGGTCGTGAGAGAAAGTTGTAAGTGGCGTGCATGGAACCCGAAAAAGCTGATGATAATACTGGTAGGGTGTGTTGAAGATGCATGATATAAAAGGTAAGTTGTTGAGAGTACTAAAAAAAGTTTTTAATCGGAGATGCTAGAATTGGATGGCGGGGGAATTATTGATTGGTGTAGAAATGGGTCTGAAACAGGGGCGTGTTATGCCTGTAGAACAGTTTGATATCTTTATGGCATGAACTATTCCAGAAATCAGAGAACACACAGCATATGTCAGTGCGAAGTTGCTTCAGAAGATAATGGATTGTGAATGGAACGTAGAATTGCATATGCAAACAATTGATACTGTAGTGATTAGAATATCATGGAAAAATCTAAGAAACTACTAAAAGAGTAAATGTGAGCAAGAGTGAGGTTATGGGATGGAGCAACCAATGCAATTGTGGATGACGGAAGAATGGAAAAAGTTGGTTCGTATAGGTATCGAGAAGCAAATATATAGGATGAAGGTAGGGTTAGAATAGGTGTGGACCAAAGAACAAATGAGGCTACGTATTAGGGTGTGAGTACAAACGAATGGAAGGAAATTGACAGTTCCCATGGAAGCCTAGATTAGAGCGTTTGAAGGGATTGCTGAGCCAACTCTCCTACATGGAAGTGGAGTGGATGTTGAATGCTAATGAAATTAAAAGGATATAAAAAAAAATTGCGGTGTCTGTGCATAAAGAACACCGAAAGGATAAGAAAAATAGAAATCCATATGGAAATATGTGGTAAGAGGGTTATTGTAGATAAATGGATGGATCAATGTTTTGATATTGTCAGGTCTTGTGGAAACAATGGAAGATATTAGTTGAATGAAATTAGTGCACAGGGAGGAAGGCATAGAAAGTGCTCCATAAATGGCGTGAAATTTTAGGTGTTGGAATAGCGCCTTGTATGTACTGGGAGAGTTCGACACGCAACTAAGAAGTCTTTAGTGTATGCATATGAAGCGACTAATACTTTATTACTATGAGATTCAGGGCCTCTGTAACACGGTTTTTTGAACTTTGCTCCTTGTCAAAGTATCGGATGTAGCTGAAAGTTGACATATGTATATTTTACAACCACACACAAATTTTGCCAGCATTATCAATAACCTAAACCCGATAGTTTTAATTTTTATAGAGTAAAAATTATCTAGCCGACGCCATGGACAATGATTACGAGCCAAGAGTCGAAAAACATTCATTACGTAAGCAAAGTAAACACCTTTTGACGAAATGTTGCCCCGCCCATCCACTAGACAGAACTCATTCTCCTTGTTCCATCAGCTCTGAAACCCGAAGACTTCATGGATGGCGGAACGATACATAGATGTGGGTGGGGTATCAGTGCTAGCGTAGTAATACTACTGTAGCAGTAGTGCCGCAACAGTATAGCAGTAATATACATGAATTAAACGTTTAAGCCAACTGCTGGGATCCTTGAGGATCATTTAGCACTTCTTACAACTACTCGAGAAATGAGTTTCTATAGCCAGAAGTTAAATTTTGTAATCCAACAATGCCCATGATAGCCTTCAGTGTTATCCTAAATTATAACGAGGCCAAAGTGGGTGGAGCCTCATGAAGTTATCATTCTGACGATAATTACTGGTGAAGGTTTAAAGCCAAAATACGGTACCGGCTATTTTTTTCAGTAAATAGGTAGATAGCCAATAAATAAAAATTGCTTGACATTGGATATAGCAGTTATCAAATCAAGCTTGTCTACTATGTTTTTGAAAATTACCAACTATTCCCTACATCTTGTCAATCTGATTGTGACCTATAAAGTAGACTGTAATTTCTTAGTAAACTTATTTTGGGAGTTAGACTAGACAAATAATCGAAGTGTTTTTGTATTTATCAACATATTTTGTTGGTTTGTTCATTATGACAATTATCAGTGGAGAGGTTTCAGAGTTCATAAAGGTGTGCTGCTTTGCTTGTATTTAAATTTGTTTGTCATTGTTCCCAGAGGTATAGCCTTCGTTACGTATAGCCAATCATCCATCGAGAAAGAGGGAAGGAATGCTGTCATAAGTTACGTAACGAGTGCGTTCGATACCTTTTCTCTGAGTAAGTTGGCCCGTCTTCAAAAAGAGTCACTTTTATATTGTAAGTACCAAATTTAATCAACCTACGTAATGCAGAATGCAGTCAAAATTTATGTGTACATATAATGTGTATTCTGAATAAGTGTTATATTTATGAAATGCATAGATAAAAAGTTATTGCGAAAAAACCGTGTTACAGAGGCCCTGAATCTCATAGTAGTTTCTTGCGTGTTATGTTTATTCACAGTTCAGCAACTGAAGTATGAATGAGGCAGTGTTCACTCTTTGTCTTTACTCGGGAGCTACGCTTTTTAAAGAAAAAGGTTAATGTTAAAAAATAGTGTTTAATTTAAGTTAATCCTTGAGTCAATAAATAATCCTATTCTCTTCAGGGTGCCTCTTGCTGACGCCTTTTCCCTTATGTGACTGCTCTGACAAATTAAAATAAATAAACGTTCAGTAAATGCGTAATATATATATATATATATATATATATATATATATATATATATATACATATATATATATATATATATATATATATATATATATATATATATATATATATATATATAGATATATATATAATAAGACTATAAAAAGGAAAGCGAGATATTCCAAACACATCAACTCTGACAAATAAAAAACAGTAATGATAATAATTTCGTGCTGGTAAAACGAAAAAAACATGTTTTTTTTTTCTCAAAGCATTAAAACTTAGAATAATACGGCAACAAGAAATGGCAAAGACTTCCAGACCTCTTAAAGTGGGCATTAGCTTGAGAAAAATACTGGAGAGAGAGAGAGAGAGAGAGAGAGAGAGAGAGAGAGAGAGAGAGAGAGGAAATACTTTCCCTCTTGAAAATGGAATAGTAGAATGAAATGACCTTTAATAGACATAATAAAAAGAAGTCACGATAGTTTCGGAAAAAAGTTATATGAAAACCTTAGGTTTTACGTAGGGAGAAAAAAAAAAAATTCCTTATATATTGTCGGCATAATGATAGTTCGAACGGCCCCTTTCCTGTCTATGGAAGACATTAGCCTCTAAGACAGTCTTAAGGAAGTCTTTAATGCTAATTTAAGCCTCAGTCCCCTTTTATGAGGCGGTTCAGAGTTATTTATGGGATTTTCTTGTTTACAGACTATTTTTCAAAATTGTTTTCCTTTTCAAAATTGTTTTCCAGAAGATTTTATTAGAGTTGTTAGCTAGGCAATTTCATTGAAATACAGAGACGCAAATATAAAAAGGGTAATACTATTATTATCCTTATTATTATTATCATTGTTATTATTATTATTATTACAAAGCAAAAATTCTTTGCTTAGAGACGTCTTCAATTTTACATTTAAAAACAATGGGCTATTTTTGTAAACAATGTAAGGGAATCTTCAAAACGAAGGCAATTTTTATCATCCCTACAAGGATGGTTATTATTATTATTATTATTATTATTATTATTATTATTATTATTATTATTATTATTATTATTATTATTATTATTTTACACAAATATTTCACTTTTCTAATATTTTTTCCTTCAGAATAAACAAGTAAATGAAAGATAAACAAAACATGTTAACTAACCAGTGCATGTTCACCAAAAAAAGCTCTTTTCAGGTAACGAAATTCATCAGCATCAGACAAAGAGCAAACGTAATATAGTGAACTATTACGTAATAAAAAAATTCTTTCGAAGTAAAATTTCTGAGTCTTATTGTTGAAATGGATATTTGCATGGCAATCCTGGAACTCTTGCGTGCCATAGTCGAATCTACGAGTATGAGCGAAACATATATTGTTAAGTGAGTAGTTGGATCTTTTTCAATCTGCTGTTTGTCTGCATGCTAGAACTAAATGGCAAGAACTTTATTTGCGACTATTACAGTTACGTGGGAAGGCGCGTGCTCAGAATTAGAGAAACTCTGGCGTGGAGACTTCCCGAGACCATCCATTATTGGCTTGAGAAACTCGATACTGGAAAAGGCGAGTATCAGTAAACGCCGGTGAATCGTTTACATCACTCTTCCTCCGTAATCCAAAGGAATAC
>NC_061110.1:109739815-109757315 GCF_015104395.2 Macrobrachium nipponense
CCCACCATCGATTGATATGATAGAAAATAGAAAATAATATAAATTTATGATGTAGGATAAGATCATGAATAAAGATAATAGAAATAATGTAACAAAAAATTTTGAGAACTCTTTCCTATCCAAACTTCTAAGTATGTTAATAAATGTTTAGACTTTTTATCCCCAAATTTGTTGTAGCCTCTGTCCCTAAATTGCCTCTCTTTGTCAGTTTTTCGCTGATACACAGAAAGACTTTTTGTGTTGAATTGTACAAAACCAAATATTATACTTCGAATATTAATACAAAGGTAAAATCAAGAAACTAACTATTGGCTTTCTTGACTAATCTTAAAAAGATATTCCGCTATTTAATGACTTCTGGTATCATTTATAAATTTAATCGCCTGAAATTTGACCTAGAGATATATTTCAGAATGTAATGGATTCTTTAGTACACGAGAAAATTTAAATAAATGTAAACATAAAATGAAAAACTTTATTTTACTATTGGGTAGCACGTCGAATTACCAGCTCTTAACAGTTCTAGATTTCTTTTAAGGAGATTGTTTCCCCACCCCCCCTCGCGCAAATTCCCCAGTTTTCTGGCGTGCATCTGTACATGTGAATTCTATTTGGCAATATTATTCTTTTTCTTAGCCCAAGGAACACTTAATTTACCCCTTTTGAGTCGCTATGCTCGTAATACCCAAAAATTATATGCTGGTCAGGATGTCAAAAATAGAAAATTAAGATTCAGGTATTTAAAAATACATAACCAATATTTTACACTAAAATATGGGCATGAGTAGCACATCTCAAAAAGGGTGAATTGACTCCGTATGACGTCATGCATATATATATATCTGATGAATGCAAATGCATTTTACTATAGGTGGAATAAACGCTCAGGATAAGACACTTCAGGGAAATAGCAGTATTCTTTTAGAGACTAATGATTCTTGGACATACAATGAAGATAACGTGTAAACGATGGTATAATTGGATTTTGATTCAATATTTGATACATCATTGAATGACCTTGTAACGCAAGACTAATACTGGATAAAGGCCATAGATTGTGTGCTAAAAGAATAGCTTTGATTATTATTTTTTTTTTTTTTTTTTTTGCTCTTAGATCTTTTAAGGCGTGCTATAGAGACCCATATTAAACTTCGAAAATATAAGATACAAAAATTTCAGAGAGCTATCAGGTAGCGCTGTGGAAGCTACATTTCGTGAAAATATCGCCAAAAATAAAGGCAATAATAGCTGAATGGGCAAAGAAGTACGAGAAAATTCCCATTGTAAATATGATGAAAAAAAACAAAAAACAGGATGCCTGATTTCAAAATGGCAATAATAAATGTGATAGAAACAGGAATGTGGTTATAAACCAAGAAATACCAAGCGTTAACCACTTTAATAGGAGAGGCAGATGCTATGCAGGCATGTCGGACCAAAAATTCCATTTTGGCGACCTGTGCCACGTTGCCAGTTATCCCGTCGAGTTCATTGATCTTGTCCGACCGGAAAACTAAGCCTTTTCTTCTAGTGTTTTTATTACTTTTTGAATGGCGATATTTCTCTAACTTTTAAATCAGAGATCAGTACTTTGATGCATCTAAAAAGGCCGTTATAATGATAATGGAGAAGCAAATCCACAGTTATGTAAATGTACATATATTTAAATTTAAAATTTTAAGGATAGCTTTCGGGTATCCGTCCATATTGAAAAGGGAAAGAAACAGATTCCCGAAAGCTATCCTTAAAGTTTTAAATTTGAATATATGTAAATTTACATAACTGTGGATTTGTTTATCCATTTGAAGACCCGTGCTACTAAGAGGATTTTTTAATAATAATAATAATAATAATAATAATAATAATAATAATAATAATAATAATAATAATAATAATAATAATAATAATATATTGATATTGGAATAAAACTGAATAATGCTAAATGTGATATTTTACTTAGAACAAGATTTTGCTTGACAATACTGTTGGCCTTGGTCAAAGTCAAGCAGGGGTTGTTTGTCGTTGGTGTTGATATTATTCCATAAGCGAGGTCAATGTCAGGCCAGGGTCGTCTCTGGTGTTCAGCTGGTATTGTTCCTGGTGTAGCTAGCTTAATAATAATAATAATGATGATAATAATAATCAGAAGACCAGGAAACATATGACAATACACAAAGCACTACACCCAAGAGCAAATACGGACAGACTATACATAACACAAAAGGAAGGAGGGAGAGGACTACTAAGCATAGAGGACTGCGTCAACATCGAGAACAGAGCACTTGGGCAATATCTAAAAACCAGTGAAGACGAGTTGCTAAAGAGTACATGGGAAGAAGGACTAATAAAAGTAGACGAAGACCCAGAAATATACAGACAGGAGAATGACAAACAGAACAGAGGACTAGCACAACAAACCAATGCACGGACAATACATGAGACAGACTAAAGAACTAGCCAGCGATGAGACATGGCAATGGCTACAGAGGGGAGAGCTTAAGAAGGAAACTGAAGGAATGATAACAGCGGCACAAGATCAGGCCCTAAGAACCAGATATATTCAAAGAACGATAGACGGAAATAACATCTCTCCCATATATAGGAAGTGCAATACGAAAAATGAAACCATAAACCAACATAGCAAGCGAATGTCGGCACTTGCACAGAACCAGTACAAAAAGAGGCATGATTCAGTAGCAAAAGCCCTCCATGGAGCCTGTGCAAGAAAACATCAGCTACCTTGCAGTAATAAAGTGGTTACGAACACCTGAAGGAGTGATAGAAAACGATCAGGCAAAGATCCTCTGGGACTATGGTATCAGAACAGATAGGGTGATACGTGCAAATAGACCAGACGTGACGTTGCTTGACAAAATCAAGAAGAAAGTATCACTCATTGATGTCGCAATACCATGGGGCACCAGAGTTGAAGAGAAAGAGAGAGAAAAAATGGATAAGTATCAAGATCTGAAAATAGAAATAAGAAGGATATGGGATATGCCAGTGGAAATCGTACCCATAATCATAGGAGCACTAGGCACAATCCCAAGATCCCTGAAAAGGAATCTAGAAAAACTAGACGCTGAAGTAGCTCCAGGACTCATGCAGAAGAGTGTGGTCCTAGAAACGGCGCACATAGTAAGAAAAGTGATGGACCCCTAACTCCTAAGGAGGCAGGATGCAACCCGAAACCCCACACTATAAATACCACCCAGTCGAATTGGAGGACTGTGATAGAGCAAAAAAAAAAAAAAAAAAAAAATAATAATAATAATAATAATGAATTGAAAACTAAGTCCATACGTAATGCTGCCAAAATTTTTCCTCCACACTTGGGTGCGGCAAATTACTAATGGTGTATTCTGACTGACTGGTAACTTACTTTATTTAGCGATAAGGACCAACCAACAATCGTTCGCCTCAGTTTATTTGTTGCCAGTTTACGAACGTCATGGCTTTTATGATATAGATTTCGAGACCTTTCGACGTTAAACGTCCTTTACTGAGACACACACACACACACACACCACACACACACACACCACACACACACACATATATATATATATATATATATATATATATATATATATATATATATATATATATATATATATATATTTAAAGCTAATATGGAAAACATATTTGAACTCACATATTTTCCCTACAAACCTAAATCACTTTCATAAAATCAAAAGAGATGTGGCATAATTTTTGCCCACCGCTACCAAACCTCAGTTTCGAGGACATGTGCTCAGGAGGGGCATTTAAATTTCAGTCCAGCTCGATCAGAAACAAAAACAACGGTGGCCACGTCCAAGGACACCTCAAGCAGCCATTGTCTCTGCGTGGGATAGCCAAAGCGGAAACAGTTTCCCATACACCATCTCCAGGTTCATTCACCGCCATCTTGAATTCAAGATGGCGGTGGTTCATCACTCTCAGGTCAAGGAGATGCTAATAATGCATAGAAAATATTTAATTTCAGAGAGAGATAGAGAACAGGGGGAGGACCTGTAACTAATGTTAAATTATTTTTATCTCCTTTATGATGAATGGTTTATTTAACCTGGAAAGGTATCGTTAAAATACAATCGCGTACACAGTAAATAACTGCTAAAATTTAATAGACAATGATTCTTTAGAATATATTCCCGCCGAACCACCCACACAAACTCTTAACTATTAATGCATTAAACATATTCTACTGTTATTATTAAATTAAAATCTATGGCTATCATTTTCCAAAGGCACAGCAAATGAAGAAAAACTAGTATGCTTATCGTTGTTACTTTAGAAAGCGAAGTACGGTAAAAAAAAAAAAAAAAACAAAAAAAAAAAAAAAAACGTATCTCGGGTAAAGTCATAAACAAGGAATTACCCTCAAGGGCGAGATTTAAAAGGATAATTAGATCGGGCAGAGATGCATTCTTTTCCTGGCCACACCCCAGCGATCTTAGAAGGACCCTAGCAATCTTAGAATAACCTTAGCGATCATAGAATGACCCTAGCGATCTTATAATGACCCTAGCGATCTTAGAAGGATCCTAGCGATCATAGAATGTCCCTAACGATCTTAGAATGCTTGAAAGACTTTTGCTTTTGTAGAACCGTATTGCTGTCCAAAACACTCACACGAACAAAATTCCTTTTAATCAGTGATGTTTTAAAGTTTCAGGGATTGAGAATTTTGCTCAGTTTCTAAGTCACATTCACTGTTGTGAGCTTTTGAGTATTTGGTTGATGGTATTTTTCTTTATCTAAAACTGTTCTCGAAAAATACATAAAACAAAAACAAAACAAAATTATTTTTCGCCTAAAGCTTCTCTCGAAAAATATATACAACGATTGAGTATTTTTTTAACTAAAGCTGTTCTCTTTCTTTTCTATGGGTTATTATTATTATATATATATATATATATATATATATATATATATATATATACTATATATATATATATATATATATTATATATTAGTAAGAGTTTAACGGATGGAGTATTTATCACTACAGCAACAGTAGTAACAACAGCACTTTATGAAATCGGCGATAAATACGGAGATTTGACAATCAGATTAAAAAGTACCCGGAGCATAGGAATGCAGGGATTAACCGATGGATTACCAGGGCCGGATTGAAATAGAAAGTCCTCGAGGATTGCGGTACATCGCCGATAACAGCCATGTTCACAGCATTCTCTAAATTTGGCTACGAAAGGTTTAGGACTCAAAGGCGATCAACACTTCTGCCATACCTTCATAAAACAATTCAAACATTTCAGGAAATAAGGGTGATAACCTGGCTCAATACAAAGTATATATATATTATATATATATGTATATATATATATATATATATATATAGATATATATATATACATTGTAAATCACAAAAGTAAGCACGTGATTTTGTTTACCAGGAAAAAAATTTTTCCCTGTGGATTTTGCTGATATACACATATATATATATATATATATATATATATATATATATATATATATATATATATATATATATATATATATATATATATATGTATATATATATATATATATATATATATATGTATATATATATATATGTATATATATATATATATATATATGATATATATATATATATATATATATATAATATATATATATATATATATAGTGATCAGGAGCACAGAAGGAAGTGCTTCGAAATATAAGGTTGCAACGTTGAAATAGTGTTTTATGGGCCTTTTATCTTCATATTATATGTTGTATTACAGTAATATATATATATATATATATATATATATATATATATATATACATATATATACCATATATATATATTACTGTAATACAACACTATAATATGAAGATAAAAGGCCATAAAACACTATTTTTAACGTTGCAACCTTATATTTTCGAGCACTTCCTTCTGTGCTCCTGATCACTGTATATATATATATATATATATATATATATATATATATATATTATATATATATATATATATATATATATATACATATATATATATATATATATATATTACATACATATATATATATATATATATATATATATATATATAATACATATATATAGTATATATATATATATATATATATATATATATATACATATATATATATTACTGTAATACAACACTATAATATGAAGATAAAAGGCCCATAAAACACTATTTTAACGTTGCAACCTTATATTTCGAGCACTTCCTTCTGTGCTACATGACTGATCACTGTAATATATGGTTGCAACGTTAAAAATAGTGTTTTATGGGCGTTTTATCTTTATATATATATATATATATATATATATATAATATATATATATATATATATATATGTATGTATAACTGAATCACGAAAGTTAGGAACGTGATAAATCCATAAATAAAGATAAATGCCACGAAGGAAAAATAAACGAAGGAGTCTGCAAGATCTTTCGACTTAAAAGTCCTTTAATGAGCAGAATACTGCTCAGTAAAGGACTTTTAAGTCGAAAGATCTTGCAAACTCCTTCGTTTATTTTTCCTTCGTGGCATTTATCTTTATTTATTTATATATATATATATATCTATATATATATATATATTAATATATATATATATATACTATAATATATATATATATATATAGAATGACTGATAAAAAATTGTCCTGTAACAACAGGTTTAGATGATAGAGGTAGATGAAGAGGGAGACAGCGCCAGTCTCTGAAAATATATTACTTTCCTCTCTATATTTTGGTGTTTTTATGGGCTCCTTTATATATATATGGGTATATA
The DNA here is from genome assembly GCF_015104395.2 of Macrobrachium nipponense. Taxonomy (NCBI): domain Eukaryota; kingdom Metazoa; phylum Arthropoda; class Malacostraca; order Decapoda; family Palaemonidae; genus Macrobrachium; species Macrobrachium nipponense. Next base: position 109,746,600 of record NC_061110.1, read on the forward strand.
TATATATATATATATATATATATATATATATATATATATATATATATATATAATATATATATATATATTTATATATATATTTATATATATGCTAAAACGCGTACATTTCCAGGATTAATCTTAACCTCGTGGTAAATCCTGAAAGTGTCCCTTCTTGGGTTAGGATGACATACCTCCTTGGGAAAGATAGGAAACGTGTCATCGCCGCTAATTACTTACAAGAAAGTCTCAAGCATTCTCAGATCCTCTCAAATCTCACCCACGAGGTTATAATACTTTGTTTATGGCTTTACCTGAGACCTGTCATTTATAACATACTTCCTTTTCTAACGAAAGAGCGTTGGGGATGTTTCGATAGTTCTTACTGTTTTGAACGCTATTGAAATGTGTTTTGTTACAGCAGGAATAGCTTCTAAAGTCTCTGGATTATTGTTCATATTCCATTCTAGCAGTTATTTATTGTTGACGTGATTGAATTTTTTTCAGTGCTTTTGCAGGTTAATTCAATAAACCATTCATCAAATTGGAGAGAAAGATAATTGTAACATTAGCTAATGGGACCCCCTTGTTATTTCTCTAAAACGAAGTATTTTGATGTTATAACATTTGCTTGGCCTGAAAGTGATATCGGCGATGGTTGTTGCTTTTTTATTTTATTATTAAGCTGGTCTTATGCCAACGGGCTTTTGCTCATAGAGCAGCCCGTAGGCCCGTAGAAAGCGATGGGGAGATCTGTTTCCGCTTTGATTACCCATAATGCCCAGTGACAATGGCTGCTTGAGGTGACCATCTGTGCTATTGTTTTTTGGATCGACCTTCTGGCTTTTTAAATGCCCGCGCTGACCACGTGGTAGCAGCGGCCAAAAAAAATTATCCCATGTCTTTTTGTTTTTTTAGAAAAATAAATTATGTGCTTTTAATGAATAGACCTTGTTTTTTACTTAAAATGTTACTTGAGCAGGCTCTAACGAGGGAAAAATTTTAATCATAACAATGAAACGTTTGACATTCACGCATTCTTTAGCCACCCCTCTGACCGGCACCCCCTACCCTAAGCGATCTTAGGCTGCGTGAAAGACTATCATGAATTTAATTTAGGCCAGTGAGGAACGTCATGTTATGGTTTTAATAAAATGGACTAATTGTGCATTTTTTACGACTTCATCGAAGGAAGCTCTCGTCAGAGTACTGAAGGACCAAGATATTATTTGCAATAATAGCAAGTATAAAAAGCATGTGTACATATATCTGCATTTTATAGACAAACACATACACATATGCACATACACAAAGAGATAAAATTTCAGACAGTCAAAGAAACTACCACGGCCTGATTCCGCCAATCGCTGACCGGTATATTTACCGTCTTTCCTTTGTTTAATGATCTGTTCAGCTTTTTGTGTTCTTTACTTTCACCCTTATGGCCACCATTTTGATAGTAAACTTGTATAGTTTCCGAACACACACACACACACACACACACACACACACACACACACACACACACACACATATATATATATATATATATATATCTATATATATATATATATATATATATATATATATATATAGTTCACTAGTTTCACAAGCGTATCCAAAAAAGAACAAAAAATTCATGAAGTTGCTCTTTTTTTGAATACGCTTGTCACTACAAAGCCTCGAGCTCCAATATCAAAGATATTTGAAGATATCATGATGTCCGGAAACGGAAAATGAACCCGCGAGACCATAATCACGACGAGGTCACCTTGTCGATCTGACCTGATTATGGGGTCACGGGTTCGTTTCCCGCTTCCGGACATCATGATTTCTTCTTATATCTTTGACATTGGAGCTCAAGGCTTTGTAATGACAAGCGTATCCAAAAAAGAGCAAAGAATTTGAGAGGTTAAGAGGGCATTGTGGCTAATACAGTTCATATGCATCTGATAAAAATGAAGAATAGATTCTACATATCTATCTATATATATAGGTATACTGCGGCCCTCTTGTTCGGAAACTATAAGCAGTTTACGAAGAAAAGTAAAGAACACAAAAAGCTGTACAAATAAATCATTAAACATAAAGAAAAGACGGCAAATATACCGTCGGCGATTAGTGCAATCAGCCGTGGTAGTTCTTTGACAAGCGTATCCAAAAAAAGAGCAAATAATTTGAAAAGTTAAGAAGCCATGTTGCTATTACAATTTCATATAGATAGATAGATACGTTCATTTTCTTGAAGCACAAGAACGAGCATACGTTGCGTTGGGCGTCAGCTGTATTCAGGCTTATATATTGTGCAAAATGCTTGTCAAAGGAACGAAGATTAAAGACCAAAGTATTAGTGAAATGACTATTTATAAGCTCGAATGTCATGTCTCGCTTTGCAGTTCTGCGTGTCATCAGTAAGAATTTTACGTTAGTTTTCCAAACGGAAATTTAGAAGACGTATCTTTCATGTTTCAAAAAAAAAAAAAAAAAAAAAAAAAAAAAAAAACAAAAAAAAAAAAAAAAAAAAAAAAAAAAAAAAAGTTAAAATTCGCCAGTTTCAAAGCACCCCCCCCCCCAAAAAAAAAAAAAAACAAAAAAAAAAAAAAAAAACGTTAAAATTCACTTATTCTAAAATCAACTGGTCTTGAAAACTGCAGTGAATTTTAGTTATTTTGATATATTTCCAAACCACAGCGAGATTTCATTTATTCTAACAGCGCGGCAAGTGTAAGCATTATATTTATTTACATGCATTCAATGAGTCTAGTCTCGTACCTTTATTTAATATCGATTCTCATGGTGCAGTTGCTTAATGATTATGGAGGAAATTCCAAACGGTGAAATGAGCATATCGGTATCCAAGACATTTGTATTCATAAAGAACTATGAATATGAAAATATACTCGAGCTTAGGCTATACGTAAAAATGCCACCAAAATACTAAACGACCCAAACTGGGGTGATAATCGTCTCCAAAATGCTAATAAATAGTAGTCAAAAACAAATGGCATTAAAATCCCTACAATTCATAACAATGAGGAAGTCCATAGTGGAAAATTATGTGCATAATTTTCAGGCTATATATGGCGCCTAGCTCATGCACAAGGGTAAACCTTAACAAGCCATTGAAGAGAACAAATAAATAAAATCAATGTAAGGTATATGCAAACAAATGTGATATATATATGCATATATATGTGTTTCTGTGTGAATTTTGTCACATCATCGTAATTCATATACAAGCTATTAAGCTACAGATGATTTCTTATGAACTAAAAACAAAAATACCCCTCCGGTTAACATATATGAAAATATGTCAATTCCGAGGTAGAGCGAATTAGCTCAATGCATATATATATATATATATATATATATATATATATATATATATATATATATATAAACATTGCTAAAAAATATCCAAAACGGGTATTCAAAGTATTTTTTTAAAACGTGAAAAAAAGCGAGAATTATGGTCTCTCCAATAAAGAGTGACACTGACCTAGGAGATCTCGGGCGTACGAGCAGAGCAGCTTCCAATAAAATGTAACGTATCACTTCACTGAGGACTACACACGAAGAACTGATATCTCGCGCCCGATGTCTAGGAAGTACCAAGGGATAATGAATGGATTTATAGCAGGTATGGGTTATCAGTCGGGCCGTCAGTCACCTTCAGTACAAGGCCACCAAGATTAGAATTCGTGGGTCAACGCTGACTCACAAACGAGGTTAGGCGGTGGGAGATGGGTGGATTAGCGGGTGGGCTGCGGCGGAGGGGTGAGGGGGTGTCTGGAAAAGCCCAAAACTTGGAGGGCCCAAAACATCCTCTGGCGGTTGTTGTCTGCTCTGTAGGGGCACTTCGAGACAACCTAAAATACAGTTCGCTAATTTTGATAGAGTTTGCACTTGACTGCTGATCTTGATATTTCCGTCACCTCTTAACAACAATGATAATAAGATAACCAGACTTTTACCCAGGTGAACAATATTAAACAGATAAAACTAACATTATCATACTGTAAATACTAGTAATGTAAAATATATATATATATATATATATATATATATATATATATATATATATATATATAATAAACATTATTTTCATACATTTAGAATATAGTTTCATAGTTGATTTAACAACAACAGTCACAACTTTTACACGTTCTCCTGTAGAATTTTATATTTAGATTTCACTAGATTTATACAGAGCAATATATCTACGGTTTGTTTTATGAATAAATATAAATATCCTCCTATCCAGAATTCGAAAACCATCTTCCATGAATGTATTTCTTCCGCGAGAGCAACAGAGATGGAGAAGAATGGCTATGCTCCCATTTATTTATTTAAATGAAAGCTAGGAAGTGAAAATGAGCAACCCTTTCTATTTGAATTATTCAGAGACTGAGAGGGAGAGAGAGAGAGAGAGAGAGATCCAGCCTACTTCCTGCATTCAAGAGAAAAACAAAGTAACAGAGAGTGAGAGAGAATACCTTATTATATTATCTTATGAATGGTCTCTCGCCAGTTGGGGAAGAGAAACAAATGGGAGCCTTGGGAGGACTCCTCTCTACGAATATAGTAATGTTATAGTAGGTATTTTGACGGCATTTTCACCGAGGGAGGCAGAGGTTTATTAATAACCAAATTCATAATACCCTGTTGTGTCAACAGAAGTATATTTGAAAAAAAACCCCATAAAATCACTTTGTAACTTGTTTACTTCTAAGTACTTACATTTACTTTTACTTAGAAGTAAACAAGTTACAAAGTGATTTTGTGGGTTTCTTTTTCAATCTTCAGAAGAAAACTAAAAGAAGTTTTTTGTTTGTTTAGTTTAAGAAGTATATTTGCTATCGGACGATGGTTATTTAGATCAAGGGTCAAGAAATAATTGAACCTTGACTAACCATGGACTGAACGAGCTATTATAATTTGTATATTATAATTGTGCTACGAGAGAGAGAGAGAGAGAGAGAGAGAGAGAGAGAGAGAGAGAGAATGACGCATCTCTTAGAAACTGGGAAAGAAGGAAGTTATAGGTTATATGTTGTTAGATTTAGTTATAAACTATACCTGGTGTCACAGCAACGAAGTCATCAGAGAGAGAGAGAGAGAGAGAGAGAGAGAGAGAGAGAGGGGGGGGGGGGGAGGGGGGGGGGGGAATGGGGGGGGCTGATTGCTGTTGAACGACGCATCTCGGAGCGAATGGAAATAAAAGAAGTTGATAGGTACTTATCATACAGACATCAGAAAGCCCATTTGCGAGTATATATGTCCAGGAAGGAAGACGACGAACTATCCCTTAAGTAGGGGACTAGAGTGTAGGGGGGATCGGGCTTGAGGTTGTTTTTGGTGGTGGGTTGTGGGGCGTGGGGGGGGGGGGCAACCAAGAGGAAGTCGTTAAGAGGACCGGGAGAAGAAACTGCCTTGAGGAAAGACGAGGAAAAGTCAATTTCTCCTTTTATAGGTCACTTAAGACATTTGCCGTGTCCTTATCCCCCATTCAATTCATTTTACAGTCACCATTGCCATAGAGCTGTAGAGACAAGTAAACACTTCTATTTCTTCAGTTTAAACGATAAAGGCGGGAAATATAGTTAAAAGTTTACTTTACTTTATTCATAAAAGACGGGAGATATAGGCAAACAGTTTATTTTACCTTATTCATAAAAGACGGGGAATGTAGTCAAACAGTTTACTTTACCTTATTCATAAAAGACGTGAGATATAGGCAAACAGTTTACTTTACCTTATTCATAAAAGACGGGAGATATAGGTTACGGTTTACTTTACCTTATTCATGAAAGACGGGGGATATAGGCAAACAGTTCACTTTACCGTATTCATAAAAGACATCAGACAGGTATGCAAACAGTTATTATCATCAGCTTTGCAATAAATATCATTCTTTTTATTTGTGAAATCTCTCATTAAAGACGACTGGTTATGTGATGGGTTTATTATTGCCGAGAGAGAGAGAGAGAGAGAGAGAGAGAGAGAGGGAGAGAGAGAATAAAACGTCCCGTCGTCTCAAGTATTATTAGAGGACATTTCTAGCTGTGCTCTTAATGTGGCGAGTCTGAAGTGAAGAGCTGTCGGCACCAATTGATCTGAGATTCTATATATATATATATATATATATATATATATATATATATATATATATATATATATATATATATATATATATATATATATGTATGAAATAATTATCGCATCGAACCGTGCCATTTATATATCATTCAAGCACAAATGTCCCTTTATATCTAATTCAAGTTTACTCCCAAATATATATTTTTCAAATATATGTCCGAAGGGGAAATTTAATTGTAATAATTTCGTCCCCCCATGGGGTCGAACCTTTACCGTCCCAAATGACGGGGTACGAAATCAGGACTTTCATGACGCTATGAATCAGCCAACGAAGGGGAACGCTTTTTTAATAAAAAAGATCAATATCGATTCTGACCTACAAATCACCCTCTCTGGGAGCTTTCGTAATTAATCGAATGAAACCCCGTCTAACCATGTTGGCCATTTCGACGTTTGAACAGCACGGTAGCCTTTTGTTAGAATAATTCTCACGTGACCGATCATATCCATATTCAAGCTACAAATCCTTTAATACTAAATTCCTTTACCTCCCAAATATATATTTTATATGTACCGAAGGGGAACTTTTTTAATTGATAATAATTTCGTCCCCCCATGGGAATCGAACCACCGTCCAATGGACGGGGACGAAATCAGGACATCATGACCGCTACCAATCAGCCCAACAGACTATAATTCATATCGATTCTGGGACCTTCAATCACCCTCGACTTTTGGGACGTTTCGAATATTGAATCGATATGAAAACCACGTCTACCATGTTGGCCAATTCGAGCGTTTGACAGCACGTAGCCTTTTGTTATGAATAATTATCACATCGAACCGTGATCCATTTATATATCAATTCAAGCTACAAATGTCCTTTAATATCTAAATTCACTTTACCTCCCAAAATGATATATTTTTCATATATGTACCGAAGGGGAATTTTTTAATTGATAATAATTTCGTCCCCCCATGGGATCGAACCACCGTCCAAGTGGACGGGGACGAAATCAGGACAGTCAGTGACGCTATCCAATCAGCCAACAGAGACGCTATAAGTTCATATCGATTCTGACCTTACAAATCACCCTCGATCTGGGAGCTTTCGTAATTAGAATCGATATGAAACAGTCTACCATGTTGGCCAATTCGAGCGTTTGACAGCACGTAGCCTTTTGTTATGAATAATTATCACATCGAACCGTGATCCATTTATATATCAATTCAAGCTACAAATGTCCTTTAATATCTAAATTCACTTTACCTCCCAAATGATATATTTTCATATATGTACCGAGGGGAATTTTTTAATTGATAATAATTTCGTCCCCCCATGGGATCGAACCACCGTCCAAGTGGACGGGACGAAATCAGGACAGTCAGTGACGCTATCCAATCAGCCAACAGAGACGCTATAAGTTCATATCGATTCTGACCTTACAAATCACCCTCGATCTGGAGCTTTCGTAATTAGAATCGATATGAAACCCTGTCTACCATGTTGGCCAATTCGAGCGTTTGACAGCACGTAGCCTTTTGTTATGAATAATTATCACATCGAACCGTGATCCTTTATTTATATATCAAATTCAAGCTACAAATGTGCCTTTAATGATCGTCCCCCCTAAATTCAACTTTACCGCCCAAATCATGATATTTTCGATATATGTACCTCACCCGAGGGAATTTTTTAATTGATATAATTTCTGTCCATGGGTTATCGAGACCGATCCAGTGGACGTACGAAATCCATTTTGGACAAGTCATGAACGCTATCCAAAGATCAGACCAATTTTTTAGACGCCCCCCATCCTTAGTAAGCTCATAGTCGATCTGACTTACAATCAGAACCCTCGAGTCTGGGATTCTTTCGTACAAATAGATCGATCTGAACCCCGTCTACCATGTTGGCCAATTCGAGCGTTTTGACAGCACGTAGCTTTTGTTATGAATAATTATCACATCGAACCGTGATCCATTTATATATCGATGTGATAATTATTCATAACACTGACTGTCCTGATTTCGTCCCCGTCCACCTTGGACGGTGGTTCGATCCCCATGGGGGACGAAATTATTATCAATTAAAAAATTCCCCGTTCTTGGCGGTACATATATGAAATATATCATTTGGGAGGTTAAAGTGAATTTAGATATTAAAGGACATTTGTAGCTTGAATTGATATATATGTATGTATGTATAAGCGAATACTACAGGAAAATGATAGCAGAAATCCAAGAGCTTTCGTCTTTACTAAGACATTCCTTCACAGTGTCTTACAGTATTTCCAAAATGACCAGAGCTCTCTGGCGGTGTTGTTTTGGGTCCTCCCACGTGTATTTACTCCGCATATCTGCCAAATTTATAACTACAACATAGATAAAACATTTTCTCCCATTACAGATATCAAATATCATCTTTTCCTTTACGCAGAATTCTAATTCAATTACATAGGTTCACTTTGATCAAGTTTTTTTTAAGCAATAACAAGAAACAGAATCAGATTTTCTATCAACATGGCACACATTTTGGAGCTGTTGCCAATATTTCAAAAAGTTCCACGTCCGTTTAAATCCACGGATAAGCCGCTTAGATCCTCCCCAGGGGACACTTTCGATGGTCGCTGTACATGTCTGAGGCCATTCTCCTTTCTACAGATATCTTGATTTGTTAATATCGTAGGCATAGATAAATTGGAGAGCAAGGAAATCTGAAACAAAGTATAACAGGAGGTTGAAGAGTTAGAAAATAAGCAATCGTATACCGACAGATCTCTCTCTCTCTCTCTCTCTTCTCTCTCTCTCTCTCTCTCTCTCTGACAAAATAATAGATAGGAAACATGACTGAATATTGCTTGAATACGATATGACAACAAAGTTCTGGTCATCTTATAGCCATGGATAGACATCAGCTTCACAGCCGTTGTAGATAAATATAAGCAACAAAATTAATATATTTAGTTTTTACATGTTTTGGACTATATGGATACGTTGTAGTTTCTGTTAGGGTTAAATCTATGTTTAGGTTTGTGGCCGTGTAAAGACGAAAGCGCTTGGATTTCTGCCTATCATTTTCCTGTGGTATTCGCTTATTTAATGAAGTCACGTGCATCTACTGTGATTTTTTCTACGCGTATGTATGTATGTATGTATGTATGTATGTATGTATGTATGTTAGCATTTTGTGACAAAAAATAGAGATGAAAAATAATGCAACCTCATATTTACCGTAGGAAATTAGGTTCTATGTAAATTACTGTGCAATACGTCGTTGAATGACAACTCTTCATTCTCAAAATAACAATAAAAACTGAAAAATATTTACAATATTTGTATGGTATCAGCCACGACCACTCCGTTCATCCGGGAACTCAATTTATGGCACACAAAGAGTTTGCCACCATGTTATGAAACCCTGGAAATCCGAACACCAGCTTCACAAACGGCCACAAGGCTATGGTCGGTCATTCAAACTTGTCCTGATATAACTGAAATATTCTGGTTTTCGGTACAAATATTTCTCTCTATCCACCACATTCGTTTTATGTATTTTTCGACAAAGGCTCTAGATCGGAAGCTCGTAACTGTGGTATGTCATTTAGAAAATAACAAAATTCTGAATCCCCGAAGCTTCATAATATAACTTATTAAAAGGATGTCTGTTTGTGAGCTCTATTTGCTGTTGTTGCTGTTGTGGGAGATTAAGCCGGCCTTATGCCAGCACGGGCTCAGTAATAAATTTTAGAGGTATATATACCTTGGGTGAAAACATGGCTGTCATCAGCGACCATGCCTCGAGACTTCTAATCCGTTCCCTGTTAATCTCAGCATCTCTCTATTCGGGGTACTTTAATCCTGTCGAGATCGCAAAATCTTCCTGTTGATCATTCCTTATAACTTACAGTTGTTGATGCTGTAGTGCTTGTTGTAGGGGTAAATAGCTACATTGGTGAACTCTTTCATATTCTATCTTATACGTGTACCAAGTAATCAAGTTTATTCTTTCACTTCGAGTAACTTGTCATCCCAAACTGAATTTTCTCTTTTGGGTAATAACATAACCGTTTTCATAAGCTTTAAATTATTTTCTGTCGGCTTTCATTTGATACAATTACGATAATATATTGTAGCTTTCTTGCCTTCGTTAAGTCAGTTCATTTCTACGCTGCAATGAATAATAGAAAATATGCATGGCAGTTGCATTTTATTTCCCATCTGAAACACTGGTGGATTTCTAATTCACTCTTAAGGTCTTGACGTTTCATTTATGTCGTAGTGTCTTTAATTTTTAAAAGTCAGGGCTATATGGCAAACAGAACAATAGTTAAACTACTTACCTTCCCGACCTGCTATATTGAAATTTAACGAATGGAAAAGGGAACGCATCAATATCTGAAATCTGCTCTGTTTCACGACGGTCTGGTTTGATTATAGTAATTAGCGAATGAAGTAAACATAATTCTCAAGTCATTATTTGTATGAGCATGGTACGAACATCTTACATGAGAGTGAGTTCTATACATGCACTGATATAATCTTGTTTATGTCCAGGTACTTTGCATTTTCAATGTATTGAAAACCAGTGAGAGGCTAAATTACATAGCAATAAAATAGGAACACAAACAAGCAAGA